>NW_013675123.1:0-4496 GCF_000517525.1 Limulus polyphemus | reverse complement strand
CATTACTTACCTGTTAGTCTTAGATGGGGTTCTTACCAAACTGTTACCATTACTTACCTGTTAGTCTTAGATGGGGTTCTTACCAAACTGTTACCATTACTTTCCCATTAGTCTTAGATAGGGGTTTTTATCAGTGAAAGGTTTTGTTTATTTTTTTCAATTATAAGTTATAAATGCTTAGTAGAGACATTTTAAAAAATGCCATTCACAAAATATATTTGGTAGCATTGAAGAGGGGAGAACTTTAGATCTAAAATTCCTTTGACCTCTGAATAAATTGATGCACTTCTTCCTCAGATATTTCAGTAGATGTACACTTTTGAGGTCTGTATCAAGGACTGTGTGATTTATGTAAACATCTGATGTTCTTATTTCATTTAGTTGGATAGATATGGTAAGACTTTTATTGGTCCAGCCTAATTGACTTCTTCATGGCAACTAAATACCTTTTAAATAGTATAAAATGCTTTTAAGATGATTAGATAAACTATCTAGGTTTAGGAATGATGAGAATGTGTTTGATACGTAGGACGGGTTTTAAAACATCTTTGATTTAAAACTTAGGTACAATAATTTTGAATCATAAAACATTAAGTTTTGTAGGAGGAGTAATCTTAATTATTTTTCAATACCATTTTACACTGATCTTTACTGGTGGATGGATGTTTAAGAAAAAACAGTCGGACTGTACGTAGAACTGATAAACCAATGGTATGACCCTAACATTCCATCTACCAAGTATTTGAAGATACTTGCAGTTGACTGAATGGACTCAAAAAAACTTTAAAGATTGTTAATAATCTGTGGTCATAGTTTAGGTAAAAGTTTGACTATTTTATTCAAAGATGTAGCAGAAGGTAGGTGCCACACCCACCAATGTAGCAGAAGGTAGGTGCCACACCTACCAATAAAGATTTAGCAGAAGGTAGGTGCCACACCCACCAATAAAGATTTAGCAGAAGGTAGGTGCCACACCCACCAATAAAGATTTAGCAGAAGGTAGGTGCCACGCCCACCAATAAAGATTTAGCAGAAGGTAGGTGCCACGCCCACCAATAAAGATTTAGCAGAAGGTAGGTGCCACACCTACCAATAAAGATTTAGCAGAAGGTAGGTGCCACACCCACCAATGTTCCCTTTGTCAGCACAAATCCAGTTTTCAGTGAAATCTGTCAGCAAACTTTTATTCATCTCTTTGGGTAAATCTCGGGTGAAAAATATTTTTTTGTTGCAACAACTTTTTAGACAAACAATGAAAATGACAATAAAAAATTTGGCAAGTTTCTGGCAAAAGGTAATTAAATTTGTAATCGGACCATTTAAGTGTAAATAAAGAGAAAAAAATAAAAGTGTTTGAACCACTGTCCACGCCCCAGTAATACCCATTTTAGGGGCAAAATTCAGTCATACCCATCCCTCCAAATATAGGGACTTTGTCCCTGCCTGAGAAAGACTACTACTGAGGTTTTATGTTGTGTGATTTGACCCTGGTATTTGTGATATAACGACTTGTATGCCATCTACTTATCTGGAGCCTGAAACATGAATCACTTTCTTACATGAATGACCTGTAGAGGGTGTTGCTGACTTCTGTGATTGGGTTACTACATTTCTTATCAGACTTAAAATAAGACCCAAAACTCGAGCGCTTTCGATTAATTGACTATTCTTCCTCATTTCTTATCATTTAGGTGGATGTAGAAGAGTTCTCGCTTGTAGTTCACGCACATGATGGTAACTCAACATCTTTGAATTTACACTATTTCTATATTAGACAATTTGCTCCATCATAAAAAAGGATCTTCCTAAACCAAGTAAGATATCCAAGTTAGAACAAACAAACTGGTTAAAAAAAACCTTGTTCTCTAACGATCAAAATAAGGGGAGGTTCGTTACGTTAAAAGCAGGGATAACCACGTAATCAGATTCCAAAATGAAAAGAAAATAGAACTTTAGATTTCATACTCCAATCAGAGAGATTGATATGATATGATTAACAGAGATCTCACTTTCAAATAAATCTACAGGGGTATTTCAAGTCACGCTTCTGATACGAATGAAGGAGAAGTCTTCGGGAAACCAAGCATGTGTATTAATTGCATATTAAAAATGGAAAAAAAAATTCTATGATAAAATTTCACTGACATTATTTTTAATTTGTCTAAAACAACTTCAAAATATTTAATATCAGTAAAGACTACTGGTAACATTTTTTTATTTACATCGTTTCTAGGCTAGAAGTGGTAATATTTTCATTGTTTCTATGATAGTAGTGGTAACATTTACATTATTTCTAGGCTAGTAGTGGTAACATTTACATCGTTTCTAGGCTAGTAGTGGTAAGATTTACATAATTTCTATGATAGTAGTGGTAACATTTACATCGTTTCTTGGCTAGTAGTGGTAACATTTACATCGTTTCTTGGCTAGTAGTGGTAACATTTACATCGTTTCTATGATAGTAGTGGTAACGTTTACATCGTTTCTATGATAGTAGTGGTAACGTTTACATCGTTTCTATGATAGTAGTGGTAACGTTTACATCGTTTCTAGGCTAGAAGTGGTAACATTTACATCGTTTCTAGGCTAGAAGTTGTAACATTTTCATCGTTTCTAGGCTAGAAGTTGTAACATTTTCATCGTTTCTAGGCTAGAATTGGTAACATTTTCATCATTTCTAGGCTAGAAGTGGTAACATTTTCATCATTTCTAGGCTAGAAGTACAGTAGAAATGCTTCTGAACAGTTTATGAATCATGTGGAAATCCTTGTGTATTAAATGTACAGGAAACATTATTTTCTCCATTCTACAGTTTATTAATGAGTTGTTCAGAATTGTGTAACATCCCACATCTTGATTAAACATATAGTCCATCTTACAAATCATAAGGCACTTGTTGAGGAATTAATATAGACAGCAGAAACAAATTAAGGAGTACATGGAACATCCTCGATAAAGTATGAAAAAAACAATTAACATAGGCTTTGTATCCACAAAAACAATTAACGTAGGCTTTGTATCCACAAAACAATTAACGTAGGCTTTGTATCCACAAAAACAATTAACGTAGGCTTTGTATCCACAAAACAATTAACGTAGGCTTTGTATCCACAAAAACAATTAACGTAGGCTTTGTATCCACAAAAACTGTTTCTCTCAATTTTGAGAAAAAACTGTTTCAAATGAATAAAATGGGAACATTTTAAATTGAACAATGTTCTTAAAAATAATTATAAAAATTCACAAAGATGAAAATAAATGTGATTTTGAGAAAAATATAAAATTGATGAATTTCTTATAAAGAATATCTCCATGAAAAGAGAACCAACTAGAACATTAACTTACTCCTAACAGAAACTGTTTTCTCGGAAGGTTTTGAACCCATGAAAATATCCATAACCCACTCCTTCTTGTAAATATAAAATGATGAAAAACTGAAGAGCACAAGAATAATATATAAAAATAAATGTGCTGTAGTGAAAATTATTTTTTTTATTGAAACTTCACAAAATTTCAAACTAATACGACGATTATAATATCATCATAACATCAAAAACAAGTTGTACATACGATAGCTTTATCATTTAACATGTCAGATGTGTCTTGGAAAAAAAAATACAATGAAAGCAAAAATACCTATTGAAAGTAAACTTCTATTGTCATAAATTGCATGAATTTCAAATGATAACGATTCAAGAACACCTACCTTATAATGTATTTTGTTTACCCTGCCCATGGGATAATTCTCTCCTCTCATGACCCAAGTCAACTAGAAACCCACAAGTTACAAAACGAGTAAAATGTTCGAGGATAGAATACCTGAATTATACCAAGTTAATGTTGTAGACCCATACAAGTATATAAAACATTTGTTTCTATTTAACTGAAGCATGACCCTGTTGATTACTGTACAAACTTGAGTTGAAAACAAGAACCTAATTCCCCTTCAATAATTAGATGGTTGTGTCCCCAACTAAGAATATTTTTCTTAAATTAATTTATGAGAACATATACAATGATGATAGATATTTTATTGAAGTAATTGGTTAATAACAAGCACTGGCTGTTTCACTCATGAGAATTAGATAGTTTTAGTTCAAACTGAGTGATATAAGTATACAGCATTAAAACATCTTTAAGCTAGCTTGTAATATAATCAGCATGTTCTTATAATAACATAAGGGCAACAGTAGAAATCTGTAGACCAGTTGTCAACAGTAGAAATATGTACACCAGTTGTCATAACAACATAAGGGCAACAGTTGAAATCTGTAGACCAGTTGTCAACAGTAGAAATATGTACACCAGTTGTCATAACAACATAAGGTTATAATTATAATGTCATCACAAAATAAAGTCAACAGTAAAAATAATTTATACAGTAACATAAGGTTAGATGTAGTAATCTGTATATCAAGTTATACAGTAACATAAGGTTAGATGTAGTAATCTGTATATCAAGTTATACAGTAACATAAGGTTGGATGTAGTAATCT
>NW_013675122.1:22388-25762 GCF_000517525.1 Limulus polyphemus | reverse complement strand
CTGAATACAAAATAATCTTTGAACACGTTCTTCCACCCTAATGTTTGTCAGATATCGGTTTTCACTTACCTTTTCATGTTAAGGAGACAATACATTTCTAGATAAGTTAAACTATCCGCACTAATGACTTTTGAAACCCTAGTAGGTGACATTTCAATCAATGACAGCCGCAAGAGGTCATTCGAAAGAGTTTTCTGAAATCACTGACGTGGGTTGACATTTAAAAAAAGAGTCACTGACGTGGATTGACATTTAAAAATAGAGTTACTGACATGGGTTGATATTTAAAAAAAGAGTTACTGACATGGGTTGACATTTAAAAATAGAGTTACTGACATGGGTTGACATTTAAAAAAAGAGTTACTGACATGGGTTGACATTTAAAAAAAGAGTCACTGACGTGCGTTGACATTTTAAAAAGGGTTACTGACGTGGGTTGCAATTTAAAAAATAACACATTGAAGTGTAGTGCCATTTAAAATGTGTATTATTAATGTTCGTTGCCATTTTTAATACAGACTCACTGGTATTGGTTTCCATTTAAAAACGAGTCTCTGAAATTGATTGCTATTCAAAAACTTAGTCACTAACGTGTGTTTTCCATTTAAAATACGAGTCAATAAAGCTGGTTGTCATTTTAAAAAAGAAATCACAGGTGTGGGTTGCTATTTAAAAGTGATCAGACGCGTTTTTTGGTTAGGTTTGTATATATAACTTTAAGCCAGGACCAAACGCTTTGTATTTAAGTTTTGTTTATTTACCCTTTCTCCCTCTTGTTTTCATACAATGAGGTGTTTTTTTTTAAAACAGAAATTGAAATGTTTACGTTCTGTATATATATATAAAAACGTTAATATTGTCCTCATATTTATTAGTTTGTTTGCAATAACCGTGATTACGATTTTTGTGTAATATCTATAAAGTTTTAATTTATATTAAGTTATTCTCTATTTGGAAATTCAGCCCGAGAATTTTATCGTTTTAAGATAACTACTTTTCTCACCAGCGGAACACCCCGCTGACAAGAGAGCGTGACAGAAAAACCATTTATATTCAAATTAACCTCGTCCACCGAGTTTATTTTGTTCAACATACTTCCGAACATGCAGTCAGTGAAAACGTTTTAGTGTTCTTTGTTTTGTTGTGCTTTCTAAGTGTCATACTAATAAACGTATTGTTCCATTTCTCGATAACCCCCTCACCCCCCTCGAAGATCTTCAATCATTCCTTCGTAAAACTGCAGATTGAACGAAACAAAGTATTTAATCAACCAATGTAGGTGAGGAATTTAAAGAAACTTAGTGGATACGTTATTAAGGAGAAAACAACAGAATAAAATTAATTTCCATAGGTTCGTAAACAAGCAGAAATACTGTATATGTAATATTACTTTTGCCTCCTCCCCCCCACCTGTGGCTCAGCTATCCGGGGGCTTATAATGGTAAATATCGGGTTTCGATACCCGCGGTGGGCAGAGCATAGATAATCCACCGTGTAGCTTTGTGTTTAGCATCAAACGCATAATATTGATTTTTACTTTTCATTTACTGAACCTTTTAAATTACATTTATTTTGATGTCTTTTGCTTAACGAAAAATAATCTAGAAAAATAATAAGCGCTTTCTTTAATAAAAGCAAAGGTGTTGTACTTGAAATTTGTATTTATGGCAAAACTATTAAGGCTACCTGCCAGTTTTGAACTAAAGACTAGGGGAGAAGACAACCAGTCAGTAGCACCATACCGCCACGTTAGGGGATTGACTGTCACTCTTATCACGCCTTCAAAGCTTAAAGTATTGTAGCATCCAATAGATTCGAACCCGGTTGGAGAAGACAACCAGTCAGTAGCACCCTACCGCCACGTTAGGGGATTGACTATCACTCTTATAACGCCTCCACAGCTTAAAGTATTGTAGCGTCCAACAGATTCGAACCCGGTTCACCAGCTATGATATACATAGCTCTACCACAGAACCAACCCACGTCCCCAGGACTACTTAGAAAAAGAATGAATTCATGTTTCTGATTTAAATCATTGTGAATGAAAATTGTTGTTTTTTTTTTCTCGCAACTCTGACAACTTGTTTTCATATTCTAGTCTTGCATCTTTGGTATGAGAATTTCAGTACATTAAGTCATTTCGTTTTACATCACACAGGTTAGTAAATACTGTTGGATTCTTGCTATTAATACAACTGCGTTATTCATTTTACCATTCATTTCACCCCCACCCTCACAAACACAGATCTGAACTTTCTCATGAGCAAACATGTTTGGATCTTGCTAGAAAGTGACAAATTTTCTGAGAGTCGGTTGTGTACTGGTTCATGACATTACACAGTCTCTTGCACACGCAGCGAAGTAGAAACTGCTTCTCAGTATCGATTATGTACCGTATCATAATGTTATACGGCCCCTCAAAACACAGGGAGATGAGGACTTTATTCAGAGAGTTGGTTGTGTACTGGCTTATAATGTTACACAGTCTCTTACAAACAAACACAGGGAGATGAGGACTTTATTCAGAGAGTTGGTTGTGTACTGGCTTATAATGTTACACAGTCTCTTACAAACAAACACAGAGAGATGAGGACTTTATTCCGATAGTTGGTTGTGTACTGGCTTATAATGTTACACAGTCTCTTACAAACAAACACAGGGAGATGAGGACTTTATTCCGATAGTTGGTTGTGTATTGGTTAATAGTACATAATGAACTGAAATCCTAAGTTTGAGATATAAACAAATACACATTATTGTTGTACTTTAAAGTAATATACAAACATTTTAAACCGTATGAGATAAGCGTGCAAAAAGTTGCACAGTTCGTTACATTAATGTTGTTTAAAGATTTAAACTTGTCTCTTGTCCTATTATTAGTTAAGAAAACGACTGAGCAAGCAAGCATAGTACGGCTATTTGTTTAATTGTGTCTAAATATGTGACTTAAACATCTTGCAAAAGAGAGTACCGTATAAGGTTTTGTTTAAGAACAAACTTAAGGATTTTGTGTGATATCAATCATCCTCTATTACTCTTGATGTGAGGTTATATTACAGGGTATCGAATTTTTGAGTTATTTCCGAGCCAAGTGTTCTAAGTCCTGTTGGAACAAAAAAGCTACGCTCGAGTAGCCAGAGATGTTGGTTTGTGCGTTTTCTCATTATTCGTGTTATTGTTTCCTAATTCAATAAACTTTCGTTTAGAGGGAATGTACTTCAGTATCAAAACTTCTCTCTATCTAGGTGTTTAGTAATTGGTCAGGTGGTTAGGGCGCTTGACTCGCAATTTGAAGGGCGCAGGTTCGAATCCCCGCCCCACTAAACATGCTCGCTCTTTCAGTCGTGGAGGCGTTATAATGTGACGGTCAATCC
>NW_013675122.1:16230-21401 GCF_000517525.1 Limulus polyphemus | reverse complement strand
AGGGATGGCTAACGCCCTCGTGTAGCTTTGCGCGAAATTAAAAAAAATCCCTCTAGTCTATCACTGCTAAATTAGGGATGGCTAACGCCCTCGTGTAGCTTTGCGCGAAATTAAAAAAAATCCCTCTAGTCTATCACTGCTAAATTAGGGATGGCTAACGCCCTCGTGTAGCTTTGCGCGAAATTCATAACAAACAAACAAACTCTAGATTCTTGCTAACTTGTAAATAAAAACAATCAAAAGTGTTTTTTTTTAGCGCCAATGGAACAAGTTATTATGGTAGAGCTGAGAACGAAGAATCCGCATCTTGACTATTCTTCAAACTTATATCAAGAATTCCACCTGGCGAGGGATTTCCTTACTCTAACCAAATTGAACACCACGAATACAAGTTAAGGCTGGTTGATGGGGGAATTCAAGAAATAAATTGCTTCTAGCACTTTAAGGTATTCAGTACGTGAGACATGGAGCTTTTCCCTTGATTTTCACTATTTATTGTCTCGTACAGCCTGTGATGTAGAAGATAGAATGATTATATTTTCTCGCTGATAAATATCTCGCACTTCGTTCAATTTTTCAACACACCACTTACATGACTCGACTCGCAATCTGCGGGTTGTGGGTTCGAATCCCCCGTCACACCGAACGAACGTGCTTGCCCTTTGAGTCGTGTGGACGTTATAATATTACAGTCAATCCCACTACTCGTTGGTTAAAGAGTAGCCCAAGAGTTGGCGGTGGCTGCTGTTATTTAACTGCCTTCCTTCTAGTCTATCACTGGTAAAATAAGGGGCGGCTAGTGCAGATAGCCTTCATGTAGCTTTGCGTTAATTTAAAGAAAAAGAAACCAAATCAAACTTGGAACTATTTTCTTTGTTGAAAGACTGATTTGGCCTATATTCCTATTAGCAACTGTAACATACAAAGTATAACACATGGAACTACATTGTTATAGTAACATTGAAACGTCTTTCACAATTTTTGTCTCATTAATTATTATACATTTTCCTTTGGTATAGTGAGGTAACTTACATTTTACGTGCATGTCTGTCTGTTTGTTTGTTTTAGAGCAAAGCCACATTGGGCTATCTGCTGCGTCTACCGCGGGGAATCAATCCCCGAACTTTAGCATTGTGAGTCCTTAAACTTATCGCTCTCTCCCCCACCCGGGTAACACGTGCATGTCAGTAGTTCTGATATGAAATGTTTCGCAGTTCTCCTAAAGAAAATCAAAAGGAATAAATCAGAAAATATACTGAGTGTGTACACGAGCTTTGTGATGTAATAGCGAATCTGTCATGTGCGAAAAAATGTATCAAAAGCGAACACAGACCACGTGCAAAATTAGAAATAACTTCTGAATATACAAGTATGTGTCACGTACGATGCAGTCAATAATACAAGTAACAAGATTAAGATGAATAAATGTAACTTTTGGAACCTTTGAGTTTTTTTGAAGCAGTTATTGGTTTAGTAAACAGAATTAAAACGTATGTGGTGAGATGCTACAGTTTGGTTTGGTTTATTTTCAATTTCGCGTAAAAGTTACACGAGGGCTATCTGAGCTAGCCTTCCCTAATTTAGCTTGTTTGTTTTTTGTTTTTGAATATCGCGCAAAGCTACACGAGGGCTATCTGCGCTAGCCGTCCCTAATTTAGCAGTGTAAGACTAGAGGGAAGGCAGCTAGTCATCACCACCCACCGCCAACTCTTGGGCTACTCTTTTACCAACCCCTAATTTAGCAGTGTAAGACTAGAGGGAAGGTAGCTAGTCATCACCACCCACCGCCAGCTCTTGGGTTACTCTTTTACCAAGGAATAGTGGGATTAACCGTCCCATTATCACACCCCCACGGCTCAGAGGGCGAGAATGTTTGGTGGGATGGGAATTCCAACCCGAGACCCTCAAATTGCGAGTCGAGCGGCCCTAACCACCTGGCCATGCCGGGCCACACAAATCTTTAGAAACGTCAGCTTGTTTCCTTCATTCGTTGGATTCATTTAACTACGAGTGAGGATACGAAGGGTTAAAATTGTTGCCCCCTTCTACGCGGTAGCTCAGCGGTAAGTCAATATATTTATAACGCTAAAAATTGGGTTTCGATATCCACAGTGGGCAGAACACAGATAAATAATTGCGTAGCTTTGTGTTTTACAACAAACAAGCAGTAAAAACTGGGTTTTGTAAGACTAGAGGGAAGGCAGCTAGTCATCACCACCCACCGCCAACTCTTGGGCTACTCTTTTATCAACGAATAGTGGGTAAAAGCGTCACATTATAACGCCTCCACGGCTGAAAGGGCGAGCATGCTACAGTGACCAGGTCTATTTGAATTATCCAGTCATAAATAATTAAAATAAAATGAATAACCAAACGACTTGTAACTCCAGAAACATTTCTAAATTATTTCACTGACCTAAAGTTTCGGCTTCAAACTTGTATCAGGAAATGTTTCTCATAGGCTCAGTGTCACGATTTATAACGCTAAAAACCGAGCCCATTGTGTAGCTTTATGCTTTATAACAAATAAACAAACATCAACAAATTCACTCACAATATCAAGACTCTAACAAGTTTTATACAAAGTATCTTTGATCTAATAAAATAATTCTTAAGAATCTCTCCGAAGTTACTTCTTTGACTGTTTTTTCAGAATTTTCGCGCAAACCTACACAAGGGTTAACTGCTCCAAGCCATCCCTAAATTTGAGCTGACTGACTAGAGGAGACATTGCTAATTAACAGCACCTATAGCCAAACCTTGATTTTAAACGTTATCTTATAGCGCATCGTTGGCCCCAAAAAGCTAAGACCATATTTTTGTGTGACAACAGGTCACAAACCATGAATCTTCAGATTCAAAATCCGGATAAGTCAACACCTCAGCCAACCCTGCCCTTCTGCGTAGGTAGTGGGTCTTGCTTTATTCAGAAAGAAATGTCCATTGTACTACAATCAACATCACGTAGTTTAATATATTTGAAATAAATATACTTTTTTTTTCCTCTATCCTTGAGCGAGCCGGGTATATTCTAGTGGCTAGCGTACGGGCTGTCGATACGAGAGTCCGCTGTTCGCATCCCGTTGCCACAAAGTCATACTCTACACTTTATGTATGGGTTATAAGAGTGATAGTCAAATCCCACTATTCAATGAGAATAGGAGTCCAAGAGTTGACGATGAGCGCTGTTGAATAGTTAATCAGTTCACAATTAGATACAGCAGAAAACCTATGTGTAGCTTAGCGCAAATATCCGAAACAAACAGGTTATTCTTCGTTTTGCTCAAAATTCTTAAATGCTCAATTAACTTACAAAAACATAGTTACTGATAAAGTACCAAAAATGTCTGTGAAATAATAAGACACTTGAAGATTACTTGTAACGAGTAGGTATACTTCAATGCAAATACAACTCATTTTAATATCGCCCTCTAGTGTCTAAATGAAGAAATGAAAACGTTTATTGGATTTTGTCGTATCACTGTTTTTTTAAAACAAAACTAGTTGTGAAAAATGGAAGGTAGCTAGTAGTCGAAAGTACCTTCCACCAGCTCCTCTGCTACCCTAATCGAGTAGCAGAATTTGACTGTCTCTCTGATCACGCACCTGCGGCCTACCCACCCGAAGTGAGAAACGTGATTTTGCGGCGAACCTTGAACCTTCAGATTCACAGTAATAAAATAGTTCTAGTGATAAAATAATTGCGTAGGCGAGGAAATAAAAAATATAAAGTAATGATAAAATACTCGCCAAATTAAAATAATTATATTGATAAAACACGAAAACACCGTTTCGGGCAACAGCCTTTCATCAGATTGCCCGAAACGTTGTTTTCGTGTTTTATCAATATACTTATTTTAATTTGGCGATTCTTTCATCATTACTTTATATTCTACCTCAGATTCACAGTTTGGCACATTATTCAGACCACACTCTGTCTCCCACAAAATAAAACAGATTAATTTCTCTTACACGGCTTTGTTGACCCAGTAATAGGTTTAATCAGAAAGATAGTGACATTTATATATATATATTATTTTACTCTGGGTTTTCTTGAAACTTCTCGATTTTTTGGCATTTTGTAGTCAGTTAAGTATTTGATACAGCTGTGTATAATTACATTAGATCGGTTCATTTACATTTTTAATACAGCTGTGTATAATTACATTAGATCGGTTCATTTACATTTTTTAATACAGCTGTGTATAATTACATTAGATCGGTTCGGGAGGAAACAAGATCGACAGTCGACATGAGAGTGGGAATTCACACAGGTGGCGTTTTAGCTGGAGTGCTAGGACAGCGACAATGGCAGTTTGACGTCTACAGCAGAGATGTTGAGCTAGCCAATAAGATGGAGAGTAGCGGACTTCCTGGGTACGTAGCTAACTTTCCTAAGCAAATAGAGGATCTAGTAGAGAAAAAAAAAACACAACAAGATATCGATAAATTGTATTTCATAAAAGTCTACTGCAAATATTTAACACATCTAGAAAGTAAGTGAAAACATTAAACGTTACACAATTAAATGATTGTTGTTTTGTTTTGACAAACCAGAACAAACTTTAGAAAAAAATAGTGATTCTTTTATGTTCAGAGCATTCTCAACTACAATATTGCCCCCCCCCCCAGTAGCACAGCGGTATGTCTGCGGACTTACAACGCTAGAATCCGGGTTTCGATACCCGTAGTGGGCAGAGCACAGATAGCCCTTTGTGTAGCTTTGTGCTTAATTTCAAACAAACAAACTACAATATCTAAATATAAAACTCAGATGAAACGATTTGTATTTATATGCAATTCTACAATAAAATAAGCTAAAAAAGTAATTTATCTAATGTTCTATGTGTGCGTGTGTTTGTATATTCGAGAACATCGGGGGGGGGGCTACACAGTTCATTGAAGATACATTAATGATTTTTTGCTCAATCTGTACAGAAACGGATTTTAGATCTCTTGAAAAAAAGCTAATATATTTATCAATTTTATGAAGAATACACTGTATTGTCTATGTTTAAGTAATATTTTACCATTTCTTCAATATCAGTTTTATTAATGGTATTATTTAAATTGTTTATAATTTCTTATAACATATTTTTATTATGAAGATTATTTTGCATTATTACCTTGATTAAAAAATTTAGGACTCGACTAAATCTCCTAAGGGATTA
>NW_013675122.1:10871-15195 GCF_000517525.1 Limulus polyphemus | reverse complement strand
GTACGTATGTGACTGAGAGAGGCACAGTGGCTAGCGTGTCGGAATGTGCCAAAAAAAAATCGCGTACCGTACTTTGAGGAGTGGGTGTGTTATAAGAGTGACGTTGAAATCCCACTATTCGGTCTGACAAGAGTATCGCAATAGCTAGCGATGGGTGGTGTTGATTGATTAGCTGCTTTCACTTTAGTGTGTGACTTCAAAATTAGGAACGGCTAGTGCATATAACTCCCGTACAGCTTTGCGCGAAATTCTACAATACAGACATATGTTTTCTGAGTCTAATAGCTCAGTCGCACGCTTTTAATACTTTTATATCAACTAAAGGGTTAGAATGTTAATTAATGCTAATCGTCATTATCTGAATCCCCCCTCCAGTGGCACAGCGGTATATCTGCGGACTTACAACGCTAGAATCCGGGTTTCGATACCCGTGGTGGACAGAGCCCAGTTAGCCCATTGTGTAGCTTTGTGCTTAGTTACAAACAAACAAACTCAGCTGATGATTTGAAGCATTCTAATCGTTTTAAGTAAGAACACTATATTCAATTATATGTATTCATTTCTTGATTAATTTTTAGTTCTGATCTATATAGGTTGCTTACTCTGATCAGAATTTAATTAAACATTCTTATAAAGATTACCGTACGCTTCAGTGAATGTATTGGAATTTTGTCTACGTTTCCATGTAAGTAAAGGTGTATTAATGTATTTCGAATTTTCAACAGACGAGTACACATTTCCGAGAAGACCCTCAGCTTTCTGAACGACGAGTTTGAAGTTAGCCCTGCTGATGGAGCATCCAGAGAAGAAGCCATCAAACTGGCTGGAATCAAGACGTATTTGATCGTTGGAGTTTTAAAACCAGTAAGACAACGTCTATGTAAAAACAACATAATGTTTACAAAATATTTAATATAAGTTTGCCGTCTATGTATTCATAATATATATATGTATATATATATATATATATATAATAGTTTGCTGAAAGCAAAGCCAACTTTGATTAGAAAAATATTTGAGAGATTTTAATATTTCAAAATGACTATTTCAACATAATAATCATGGTGTTATTTTACCAAAAATCTCCATCGACAAGATTGAACCCCTAATTCTAACATTATAAGCCCTTATGATTACCACTGACCCTAATAGAACAAGACTGAAAGGACGAGCATGTCGGTAGTGGGAATCGAACCCGCGAACCACAGATTGCTCCAACTACCGGGCCATTTTGGAAATATTTAACTATTGAATTATTACTAGATAAATAAATTTTTCGAATTCTGTTTTAACATTTTATTCAGACATCTATCTGAGTATCATGTCTTTGGATCGTAGGTTCTTAGTATAGTGGAGGTTAACGCTCATAAATATATAGAGAAGGTGTAAGGGCTCTTCATAAAATGGGTAACGCTACTGTCTATTGTAAAATTTAGCTTGTTCTGGCATATTTAATGACAACGTTTGCATTCCGTTGCTATTTTTGCCGAAGTGCTCCAAGGAAAGAACCATTTCCATAAAATTTTCAATGAAATATTAGCCTGGACGTATACTTTGCATAGCACATCTTGTAACAATAGAGGTGTTGAACCACCGCGTGCCGGAGTTATCTACCCAGCTGTACATGGTGAAATCAATACCTAACGCGAGAGTGATGGCCTTTCGATGTGTAAGAATATACCGTATCGGTAAACCCCAGACGGGCCATTATGCTGTAAGAAGATTGTTCTCGTTTCCACGAGGAACGTCGGTTGGTAGCGTGCACATTCCGCCCAGGATCATTAGCCACATATAAGTGATCGATGGTGTTTGATTAATATTGCGCAAAATTGAAAGGAAATAACCACCTGATCGACCGGCAGAGTGCCGCAAAAGGGGCGGAGGAATTAGAGTGAGTTGAACTGAAATGTTAAATTACTTAAACTTTATGCTACACACTATCAGTTATATGTTGCTAAATAATCCGTTTAGATTTAATTAAGATGACGAAGAGAAACAAGTAAAAAAAATATACTTTTCCTTATTGTATGTTACGTCTCACTACACTATAATGAGGGCCTTAGGACTAGATAGAATCACTCAGAAAATGCTTCACAAGATGTGTTTTACAAGGAAAATCGAAGATAGCCTAGACGTGATTTCTTGTAAACAGAATGTTGACTGCCTGACTTATATAATTAAAATCGTTTTAATATAACATACTCAACACTATATAATCAACTTTGTTTCTTTCTCTGTTACATGAAAATAAAACAGGATTATGGGTTTCTATTATCTCTTGGCGTTTTAAACCCTGGAATAGAATTTCAGTTTATTTAATGAACGTATTATTAGCTTCGTGTCGTGTTTTCATAATATATCAATAAAGTTAATTAATTACTGTTAAGTAAACCACGATCCAGTGTATTTTGTGATAATCACCGAGAACTAATTACGTAGGCTAACTTACGTTTTCTAATTACATTTCTGGTGTACAGTATCCATCAGGAACGTTGGATGACGTCTTCAACAAGAACGAAGTCTGCTTGACCACAAAAGAGGTAATATGAATTGATTTATTCTAGTTTTTAAGTCGAAACCTATCGCATCTTTTTATACATTTGGTATACAGTTTTGAACGTGCGAAATTAAACAACGCTAGTCTGTATTTTTCTTTACGCTGGTAGAAGATTAAGAAAATGAAACTAACATAACTGAATAAATAGAGTTGTTTAATAACGAGTGAAAGCTTGGAATGGTCTATTCTTTCATTGGAGTGTGTGTGTGTGTCTGTGAGCCAGACTAGTTTCGGAGAATTTCACTCTTCATAAATTTACAAAGTTTTAAATTCAAGCTATGGGGATGTTCACAAAGAGCATGTGTACCAATTTTCATATGTTTTTATCATTCTTAAGTACAGCTATGGTGTTAAAACAGTTTATGTTATGTGTTTCTTTATCCACGCCACTTTAATTATACATATGACGTATATGACTGAAAGTGTACTTTCAGAGATTGTGACGTCATACTTCCGTTTTGTGCTCAACTTGAAGGTTATAAGAAGTGTTTAACAGTGTTTCCTCAGCATGTAAATGTGCCCAGTTTTAAGGGTCAGTGCTACCTTACAGCTATTTAGAACACTCAGAGAATGGTGGTCAATTTTACGTAAGCATTTTAGGCAGCTGAATTCCACATCATTAAACTACATCTCAACCGTACTCGAGACAAGTTGCAACGGAGAAAGTATAGAAAACAACCAAAAATGTATTAGAGTTAACACCTGAATTATCATCTTCAGAGCAATAAGTTTGAAAGCAGAATTCAACAGAAACTGGGCAAACCCGGTTCATTCAAAATACGTTGCAGGATCCCGATCAATATTCCTGACAGCAGGAACGACCGAACTAATCTATACTTAACGAAGAATGCCGCAGTAAACGGTAGTGTGCACCAACTTCACAATCTGTTACCAATCTATACTTAACGAAGAATGCATGCAGTAAACGGTAGAGTGCACCAACTTCACAATCTGTTAAACATTTCTAACGTTTTAACTTTATAAGTAATGAAATCGTTTTACTAAGAACGTGATTATCTTGCTGTACCAACAGTAAGCCTATAAAGCAAAATACTTAAGTGATTTCATAAGGCGAATTAGACTCAAAGAGTTTATACACAGCAAGATCAAACCCATAACCAAATACCATTTTAGCAATTACATAATGTTTCACGCCACCAAGCGGTATTACTATTAAACCGGGCACATTATTTAATCAGATAAAAAAAAGGTTTCTTTTGATTTCAATTCAATACAAACATTGTAAGAATACTTTACGTAATCAGAGTTTCAAAGATGTAATCTTTAAAAACGTTCATGAAGGAAATACAATAGTTTAAGTGGCAAAAACGGTTATGGAATTTTTAAGAGGCATTACAACTTATATAAAACTTGAGAACAATTATTATGATAAAGATGTAATATAAAACAATAAGTCTTTATAAAGATGTAATATAAAACAATAGGTCTTTATAAAGATGTAATATAAAACAATAAGTCTTTATAAAGATGTAATATAAAACAATAGGTCTTTATAAAGATGTAATATAAAACAATACATTTTTATAAAGATGTAATATAAAACAATACATTTTTATAAAGACGTAATATAAAACAATAAGTCTTTATAAAGATGTAATATAAAACAATACATTTTTATAAAGACGTAATATAAAACAATAGGTCTTTATAAAGATGTAATATAAAACAATACATTTTTATAAAGACGTAATATAAAACAATAAGTCTTTATAAAGATGTAATATAAAACAATAAGTCTTTATAAAG
>NW_013675122.1:6862-9871 GCF_000517525.1 Limulus polyphemus | reverse complement strand
AAGTCTTTATAAAGATGTAATATAAAACAATAAGTCTTTATAAAGATGTAATATAAAACAATAAGTCTTTATAGAGATTTAATATAAAACAATACATTTTTATAAAGATGTAATATAAAACAATAAATCTTTATAACGATGTAATATAAAACAATAGGACTTAATAAACATGTAATATAAAACAATAGGTCTTTATAAAGATGTAATATAAAACAATAGGTCTTTATAAAGATGTAATTTAAAACAATAAGTCTTTATAAAGATGTAATATAAAACAATAGGTCTTTATAAAGATGTAATATAAAACAATAGGTCTTTATAAAGATGTAATATAAAACAATAGGTCTTTATAAAGATGTAATATAAAACAATAAGTCTTTATAACGATGTAATATAAAACAATACATTTTATAAAGACGTAATATAAAACAATAAGTCTTTATAAAGATGTAATATAAAACAATAGACTTTTATAAAGATGTAATATAAAACAATAGATCTTTTATTCACAGCCACGAAAGACAACTTAATAAATTGGAAATAGATTATTTAGTTAATATTACTCCGAGTTTAAGCGTATTTTATGTTTTGATAAAAAATACATAAATGTCAAGACATTACTAGATGTACTTCCGCAGGGTCTCCGAAAGTGTTCTGTTTCAAGAGTAAATAAAACAAAAGTTAAGAATAAGAAATATATTCATTTCTTGCTTTTAAAGTTCATACGTCATGCTGTGTTGTAGCATACAGTGTGCATAATTCTTCTCGTGATTCATGGCATACGTACGTTTTACTGACGTGACGACAGTACAAATTGCAACGTTAAGCGTCGCTTATGTGACGTGATTTTAGAGTCTACTGACTGACTGACAGACAACACACTATTGTACGAGTGGTTAAAACAGGTAACCCTTCCAGGCGGCCTTCGTGTTGTAATTGAAATCATGATTAAGTACAGTATGCTGGACTTTCTTCTTGCCTTAGTTGACTTACTGTTGCAGGGCAACAGAGTTCTGTTCACCGTATTACTTCTTTCGCGGATTAACCCTTTATTGTTAAAGTTAAGAGTCGTGCGAGAGGTGATTTAGACTTTGTATCTGAATTACCTAGTAAAATTATCCACAACACTAGTTTATTTATGTCGGTATCTTTATGCACAAACAATGAACATGGTTTTGGTGTTACAGCGGTAAATTATTTTTTGTGAACATTATCCAGAACTCAAAATGGCGTATTTAACTGTTTACACTCGCAAAAAAGAAACCCGTCATTCTATAGGTATTTGAAGAACTTGTAACATTCCGCTACAACTTAAACAGCTCTATTCAGTTATACAGATCTGTTCCATATCCCAGAATCAATGAGAAATGTTAAACAACGCTGTGGAATTAATATTTGAAATAATAATTTTATCTGTAATAATGATTTCTACCACCATGTAAGAAGAACCGTCTTAGTTACAAAAATGTTAGCTCGTATGTTGTGTCGAACTGCTCAGACACACTGACGAAACTATATTTAAAGGCCACAGTTCCATAACTGTAGCGTACTTGTAAATTTAGTTCATTGTTTTAATTTTTACCCAATAAAGTTATCTTTCTCTTGTGAGCTCATTCTGTCACTGTTGTGTTTATATAACGATTCCGAACTGTTTTTGTTATGTCGCGAAGAATGACATATCAATTCATTCGAGAAGCAGTGATAAATGACCAAATAGAACCCATGACATACTTATACAAATGTCTTAGGTAGCACAACTGTACAGTCCTTATTTGACCTATTTTGTGACATATTTTTTTTTATAGTATTAAACATTTAAATGAAATTATATTCCATGGCGTAGTGACAAATTTGGGATCAGTTTGTTTGTTTGCTATTAAGCGTTGTGCCCATCACGAGTATCGAAACCCGTTATTTAGCATCACATGCATACCTCCCCGCTGAGCCACCGGGGAGGGGTGGTGGTCTTGGGATAAAATCTTTTATCAATTAATTACAATCGGAGAATCAACATAGACAGGTTTACAACAGCCTAGAATCCTTTATCGGTTAATTACAACATAGACAGGTTACAACAGACTAGAATCCTTTATCGGTTAATTACAAACATACTTTGTTTGTAATTAAGCACAAAGCTACACAATGGGCTATCTGTGCTCTGCCACCACCGGTATCGAAACCCGGATTCTAGCGTTGTAAGTCCGCAGACATACCGCTGTGCCACCGAGGGCATACAATATAGACAGGTTACAACAGCTTAGAACCCTTTATCGGTTAATTACAACATTGATAGGTTACAACAGCCTAGAACCCTTTATCGGTTAATTACAACATAGACAGGTTACAACAGCCTAGAATCCTTTTTCGGTTAATTACAACATAGACAGGTTACAACAGCTTAGAACCCTTTATCGGTTAATTACAACATTGATAGGTTACAACAACCTAGAATCCTTTATCGGTTAATTACAACATTGATAGGTTACAACAACCTAGAATCCTTTATCGGTTAATTACAACATAGACAGGTTACAACAGACTAGAATCCTTTTTCGGTTAATTACAACATAGACAGGTTACAACAGCTTAGAACCCTTTATCGGTTAATTACAACATTGATAGGTTACAACAACCTAGAACCCTTTATCGGTTAATTACAACATTGATAGGTTACAACAAACTAGAATCCTTTTTCGGTTAATTACAACATAGCCAGGTTACAACAGCCTAGAATCCTTTATCGGTTAATTACAACATAGCCAGGTTACAACAGACTAGAATCCTTTTTCGGTTAATTACAACATAGCCAGGTTACAACAGACTAGAATCCTTTTTCGGTTAATTACAACATAGCCAGGTTACAACAGACTAGAATCCTTTTTCGGTTAATTACAACATAGCCAGGTTACAACAGCCTAGAATCCTTTTTCGGTTAATTACAACATAGCCAGGTTACAACAACCTAGAATCCTTTTTCGGTTAATTACAACATTGATAGGTTACAACAGC
>NW_013675122.1:3248-5884 GCF_000517525.1 Limulus polyphemus | reverse complement strand
ATAGCCAGGTTACAACAACCTAGAATCCTTTTTCGGTTAATTACAACATTGATAGGTTACAACAGACTAGAATCCTTTATCGGTTAATTACAACATTGACAGGTTACAACAGCCTAGAATCCTTTATCGGTTAATTACAACATTGATAGGTTACAACATACTAGAATCCTTTATCGGTTAATTACAACATTGACAGGTTACAACAGCCTAGAATCCTTTATCGGTTAATTAGAACATTGATAGGTTACAACAGACTATCTCACGTATAAAGTTTTTATAACTTTTATTCTTTCATTATCACCACTTACTTTGCAAAAACATATCTATAGAATGAAACTACGGATTTAGGAGATCAAAATGTATATATGACTTCTATTTGGGTTTTTATATTGATTAGTTTTTCTTATAAATCATACAGGAAGAATCGCACAAACCACACGAGGTTAGGTTTGACGTCAGCTCAGATGAGGAATACAAGGAACGTCTCCATAGAGAACTTCTGAGTAGGGAAAGTGACAGGTTAGGCCGAATTATTAACTTCTGTATTTATTTAGCCGGTAATTACTTTGAGCTGAGTAGAATATAAACCAAATGCAAGCTAAGACAAAAACTAAATATAAAAAAAAACTCCGTAGCTACAAAATTACGTATCATTAAATTAATATATTTGTTCAGATATTGGTTTAAAAGAAATATTTTTAATTACTCAGGTTAAAGTCATCGTAACAAGATTAGATGGTGGTTTGTTTGTTTGTTTTGAATTTTGCGCAAAGCTACACGAGGGCTACCTGCGCTAGCCATCCCTGATTTAGCAGTGTAAGACTAGAGGGAAGGCAGCTAGTCATCACCACCCTCCGCCAACTCTTGGGCTACTCTTTTACCAACGAATAGTGGGATTGACCGTCATATTATAACGCCTCCACGGCTGAAAGGGCGAGCATGTATGGTGTGACGGGGATTCGAACCCGCGACTCACAGATTGTGAGTCGAATGCCCTAACCACCTGGCCATGCCGGGTCAAGATGGTGATAATCAACAAAACCACTAATAGCACTATACATATTAAAATATTTCTAGCTGCGTTCGCGAATAAAGGGGCTAACTCTACACAGTGTCATCCTCATATTGCTCTGCTATATTAATGAGAACCCAGTATGTATAATTTAAAACAATAATTTAAATAATTAAAAATAATTATTAATAATTATTTGTTAAAAACAATTTAACATAGGATAATTGGGATATTCTAAAACATTTTAAAAAATAGAGTTTAGGGCAGTTAGATATATAAATATATATATATAATTAAACATATATATTATGAATCGCGAGACTTTATTTTTACGTTTTAAGCCTTAAGCCTAAATTTTTTATCATACAGATAAGGAAAAATAAGCTATTTAACTTAAAGTTATGCTCTCTGCATTCGTCAGATAGCACTGAAAGCCAATAACTATTTACTAATTTTCTTATCCAGTTTAATGTAATGTTACTCGCTGATTTAGAACCTATAATGTTGTTGGTGTTCACGCAACCAAATTATTACACCAGTGTATTTGAGCCTTTATCAATCAATCATTGTGCTTACTCATTTTTGATTCACTGATTTAGAACCCCTAATATTGTTGGCGTTCATACAACCAAACTACTACAGCAGTGTATTTGAGCCTTTATCAATCAATCATTGCGCTTACTCATTTTTGATTCACTGATTTAGAACCTATAATATTGTTGGCGTTCATACAACCAAACTACTACACCAATGTATTTGAGCCTTTATCAATTAATCATTGCGCTTACGCATTTTTGATTCACTGATTTAGAACCCCTAATATTGTTGGCGTTCATACAACCAAACTACTACAGCAGTGTATTTGAGCCTTTATCAATCAATCATTGCGCGTACGCATTTTTGATTCACTGATTTAGAACCTATAATATTGTTGGCGTTCATACAACCATACTACTACAGCAGTGTATTTGAGCCTTTATCAATTAATCATTGCGCTTACTCATTTTTGATTCACTGATTTAGAACCCCTAATATTGTTGGCGTTCATACAACCAAACTACTACAGCAGTGTATTTGAGCCTTTATCAATCAATCATTGCGCTTACTCATTTTTTGCTATTCTCCTTTCGGTCCAAAATTTAACGTTCAAGTGAAAGTGCCAATGGCCATTGAAAGCGAATTTTCCTTTAAGATGAACCAGCTGTAAGTCGAACCACAGTTAATATTTTCAAAGATTAGCCGCGGGCTAAAGGAAACCAGATCTGTTGATTTTACCTTTACGTTCTCAGCATACACCAGGAGAAGTCTAGTTCGTTGATATTTATATATAAGACCAGAAGTGACTTTACTCTCTATAACTAAAGAAACATGATAAGTTCTTACTGCTTCGTATACTGACGAAGATTTTTATTCAACTTTTGAGCTGAAATGTGAACTTGGTATTAAAAAAATCTTGAAAATAGATAACTTAGATATCAACTAAATGAACTTTACTTGCATATCTACATATTCATTTGTTATATATATATATATGAGTGTGTGTGTATGTTCATATATATATATATATATATGTGTGTGTGTGTGTATGTTTATATATATATATGTATGTGTGTATGTTTATATA
>NW_013675122.1:0-2701 GCF_000517525.1 Limulus polyphemus | reverse complement strand
TATATGTATGTTTATATATGTGTTTGTGTATTTATATATATATATATATATATATATATATGTGTGTTTATATATATGTGTGTGTGTGTATATGTGTGAATGTTTATATATGTATATGTATGTTTATATATGTGTTTGTGTATTTATATATATATATATATATATATATGTATGTGTTTATATATATGTGTGTGTGTATGTTTATATATATATATATGCGTGTGTATGTATATATATGTGTATATGTGTGTATTACCAAACCGACACAAAGGCTATCTCTGCACACCTGTCCCTAATTTTGAATTGATATACTAGATTCAACTTAAATTAAATCTAACTTATATACTAATGAAACCAAGTTTGTATAACAAACGAAAAGAAGTTCCTAAAGTCATAAATCAACACTAAAATATCTACTGGTTGTGATTTGAGTAGATTCAATCATAAGATGCTTATGCTCGTTATTAACGATATCTTCGGCTATTCTTACAAAAACTAGCTGAGAGTTCCTGAAAGGAAACAACATTGATATAAAGGACAATGTTAGATAATGTTCTTTTCTTTCTTTCATTTGATATTAAATCCACAATAACCTCTTTAAATGCTAATTGCATACCCTGCTTTGAGGAAGGCAATAATTGACTCATCTAACTGGTTAACTACTCGTGTCTTTAGATTCAAAGCCAAAAGTCTATAAAGGAATTGAGGCTTGCTCTATGTGATGGTGTTGTTGTTGTTTTTTTATCTCCCTTCTCTAGCAAAAATTATAAAACAAAACAGCTCGTGTATACTGTCGGACAGTTTCCAGTTACTATACAAAATATTACGGTAATCGAGCCAACTAATCGTGATTGATGGAATGCAAAAGTGTATAAAAAAGAGGAAATGTGTCCTATTTCGGAGGTATTCTTATACCTCTTCTTAAGCAAAAATCGTACAAGAGGTTTGTTTATTTTGTTTAAGCTGAACAATGGACATGCACATCCGAAGAGGGGAACAAGTGCCCCTTGCCCCCCCCTGGAAAATGAGGAACACAATTATTTCTTTATTCATTCGTCATATGTATATTATTTTTTTTTACTTCACGATTTCACACTACTTTACCCCCCCCCCTCGGAAACATTTCTGCGGACCCCACGACAATGGATTATCTGTGCTAAACCAACAGCAGGGGGTCGAACACTATATTTTAGAGTTATAAACGAAATGGGTCGTCTTCATGTTAAGCTGTAATTATGTTCTGATCTGTATGAATATCTGGATGTAAAAATAGTCAATTATTCGCATGTTATTGAGTCTTTCAAAATATACTTTATATCTCACAACTGATCCTTTATCTAATTATTTCTCCATGACTGTGTGATATCAATTGATCAACATATCAATTTTGCATTAACACGCTCTGTTTTGTTTCAAGAACAGAGAACAGATAGAGATTATAAGATATTTATAGAGTGTATCTGTTTCATAGTCTTCAGTTTTTAGTTCCAGTTATCATATAAATTGATTGTAGGTTTGAAAAAATATTTTACATAATAAATATTGTATCCATGCAAAAGGTATTCAAAATATGTTATACTTGTTCCTAAAATATCAGTTCTTATTTTTACTTAAAAATAATTTATTGTTCTGTAAACAACAAAAACAAATGTTTTTGCCACTGATGACTCAACAGTAATATCGAGAGCTTAAATTCTTAAATTCGGGGTTCGATCCCTGTTTCTGGTACAATGTCCCATTATGCAGCTCTGCTCTTAAAAAACAATGTTTGTTTATTGTTGTTTTGACCAGCTAAAGCTCATATGCAAAAAATAGTTGAATTTTTAACTAAGAAGTTACCAACTTTCAGAAACAATAACTTATTTTTAGAAAGTTTATAAGTTATTAGGCTTAGAAATAAATAAACACTCCTACTGCTACTTTATTGTTCTCAGTAAATTTTACAGTTAGTGAGCTTTTAAAATTTTAAGATATCTCATTTATAACTTTGTCGAATGCGAGTGATAACAACTTCATTCTTGTTGTGTTATAGGAACATGTGGGAACATTCTCGTTTCTTCACCTTAAGATTTAAATCTCTGGATTTGGAACGCCAATACCGTGGTCGAAGGGCTATTACAATCATGGTTTCAATGGCAGGATTTCTTCTAGTCCTATTGTCATGTGATTTTGCTGATCTCGTGCTGGTTCCCGGAACGTGAGTTTTGTTTTTGTTTTTTGTTGCTCTATCGCTCACTTCATAAGCAAGTCAGTAATAAAAGAAAAAAAGATAATTATGGCTTCATTCGTGGGTTGAAACGTATCAAAAATTGGATTAACCTTTACAAACAAATCACGTAACGATCGTGCAAATGTCAGCTTTACTTCTGTGTATACGAATCCCTCTTTGTAATTTATAGTTTTAGGGAAAATCGTAGCACATGAATACAGGTTTCAGTAACCCGTTATTCTAATGCCTTTCTATTCGAAAGCGAGTGTGTCGTGCTACTCTGAAGTTGTAATAGCAATTAGCACATTAAATGATATATCAGATGTGCTCAACTCATCTAGATCGAATATCAGGTACATTGTACTAGATATACTAGCGCTGATCGGCTATTCCAAGTCGAGATAATCTGATATGTTTGTCTAAGTCGAGATAATCTGATATGTTATTCTAAGTCGAGATAATTGATATGTTATTCTAAGTCGAGATAATCTG
>NW_013675121.1:12937-23229 GCF_000517525.1 Limulus polyphemus | reverse complement strand
GCATTCAGATCAAGGCCGTAACTTTGAATCAGATGTGTTCTAAAAATGCTGGAAGCTGTTTGGGCATCCAAAAGACCAGGACAATGCCACTTCTCCCATATTCTGATGGGATGGTAGAAAAGTACAACTGGACACTGGGACAGGAATTGGCAAAGTTTTTTAATAGCCGCCAAGATGACTGGGATGTCTTACTCCCTCCACTGTTGATGGCCTATAGGACAGCAGAGCATGAAACCACTGGATACACTCCAGCAAAGTTGGTGTCTGGTCGGGAACTTCAGTTGCCAGTGGATCTGTTAAGAGGATGCCCACCTTATGAAGAGTTGCCTGAGAATGTGTCAGAGTTTGTGAAAATGTTATCGGAAAGGATGGATGCGTTCAAACTTGAAAACGTCTGCTGATTCGATGATGTTAACTTATGATAAGAGATCTACTGAAGTCAGCTTTGTACCAGGAGACAAGATATGGTTGTATAATCCCAGGAAGATCAAAGGGAAGTCTCCTAAGTCGTCTTCTCCATGGGAAGGCCCATATGACATAGTGAATCGTCTCTCAGATGTGACTTTCCGGATAAAATGTGGTCGCGAGGTAAGCAAAAAGTGGTGCATGCCAACAGGCTTTGGCATTATCATGGTCCAGGACATTTCAGTTGGGATGAAGTGAACAAAGGAACAAATGACGCTGCTGAAGAAGTATCACCTGAAAAAGCCACTGTTGAAGAAGAAATTCTACTCAGTTTTGAGAAGGGAAACGGTGAAGCTCTTGATGAAGTTACTACCACTGATGTGACTATTATCGATGATAGAACATTTCCTGATGAAGCAGATGAACCCCATATGAAGCAGAAGCCAACGACACGGAGTACGGAATAAGATACATCCCGTAAAATTAAGTGACTTGTTTAATTGTAATTTTGTGTTTGTAATTCTGTACATTTAATTAAGTTATTGGTAACTGTTATTGGTTTATTGTAAGTGGTTATTGTTCGGGACGAACAATACTAAGAGGGGCAGTGTTGCATCAGCGAGGTCACGTGACTAGTATCACGCCACTTCTTTCTCGAACCTTCCTAGATTGGGGGTTAGTCTGGTATATATAAGATGGTGACAACCTGACGGGACAATGTGTAGGTAGTGAGTAATTGATTGGCAGTCAGGGAGTATTGTTGAAGTTAACGTTCGTTGTTATAGTGTTTGTTTTAGCGCGAATGTTGAAATTAAGTGTATTGTAAAGTTAGATTCAGAAAGAATAAACCAGTTTTATTTAAGAAAGGACTTGTGTCGCTAAAGTTTAGTTGGAAATAATTTACGGAAAAATTAATTAACAAACGGAGACGTAGCAATATATATACAGAACACAACAACCATAAATGTTATGATGAATTACACACAAACACTGATATCGAGAAGGAGACTGAAGAATGTAATAATAACAAACACATCACTCGATCATGAAAACTAGAACAGGAAGTAACAAATAGATACAGAACACAACGACCATCAATGTTATGATGAATTACACACAAACACTGATATGGAGTAGAGAACTGGAGAATGTAATAATAACAAACACATCACTAGATCATGAACACTAGGACAGGAAGTAACATATTTAGACCACAGCAGTCTTTAGTGCTGTGATAAAGCAGAGATTGAACAAAATCCAGGACTAAAACAGTAAACACTGGACTAGACTCTCATTAGGAAGAATTGCAAAGAAAGAAACAGTCTCTAAATAGACAATATATTGTTGTCTCTGTTCGTTAGTTAATTTTCCGTAAAATTTCTTTCCGAAGAAACTTTAGCGATACAAGTCTCTTCTTAAGTAAAACTGGTTTATTATTTCCGAATACAACTTTGCAATACACTTAATTTCCACAGTCGCGCTATAACAAACGCTATAATTCACAACAAACGTCTCACATGCTCGACTCAACAATACGTCTCTCTGTCCGCAGTTCAATTACACATTACATTGTTGCTGTCACGTCTTGACCGTCTTAATATAAAAGAATACCGAAATCTAGTAACCTCCCGACGATTCACGAAGCTTCGAGAATATGACGTGTTACTAGCGTCACGTGACCTCCGCTGTCGTAACAATAGACACTTAGTAGGTAAAACATTCTTCTCATTAGGATATTAGGCTCTAAATAGACAATATATAGACCCTGATTAAAAAAATACTGGGAGAAGGGGCATAAGAGCATAGAAATATATATAGCATGGAATGCACATTCTTAGATGCAGACTCACACACAGTGACAGTACAAAGTGGGCAACTGCCCCCAGGTGACTAACAGTGAAAGTGTTGAAGCTGATTCTGATCAGAACTTTACTCAACCAGCAGTTCTGGCTTTCAAAGAAGTTGGTTATGTAACTTTTCATTGTGTGCGTGACCTTGTATTGAACAATCTGTTAAAGAGGTGATGGTGAAACTTGGGGTCAACTCCTTCCAAAATACAGGTGCTATCCTCCCCAGACTACAATACAGGAAAATGGTTATGAGCCAAGGATTGACCAAAAACTGGTTCATCAAAGACCTACAAAATGAAGAACATGTCCTACACACATTGCTAACATATTTAGTGAAGAAAGAAGCCGTATTCTGCTTTTGTCGTTTAGTCTCTTCATACTGTCCCTCAAATTCAAGATCGGGCTTTGAAATTAAATTTGATTTCTCTAGTAAGGGTAATAGGAGAAAGATCACAGGAAACAGAGGGATTCCACGGAATAAAGAGGTGAGAACGGGAGCCACGAAAGGAGTCAGTACAACACATATAACAATGAAGGGAACGAATTGGACAAAGAAGATGATCTGGATAAGAACGAGAGTATAAATGGGAAATGGAAGACACAGAAACAAGATAAAAGGCGAAACAACCTTCATGAGTAACGGATGTTTTAGGAAGGAAGGAATGATCGGGACAAAGGAGAATGCAAGAAGAATGGTAAAGGGTAAAAAAGCATTAATATCATAAATATCAGAACAATGACGAACACAAGCTAGGAGGAGAAGGAAATAGGTTTTAAGAGAAAGACGGTATAAAGAATATGTAGCAATGAGTTCAAAAGGAGAACAAGACAGGGCATCAAGAACCACATTGAGATCCCAATCTGGAATCACAAAACAAAAATTGGAGGAAACAGGATAGGGCAACCCAATAACTAGAAATGGTGGACTTGGACAAACCTTGATCAAATAACCAGGTAAAGAACTGGTACAGATGAGGAACCAAAGAACAGAAGCAATGGCAAATGGACCATTGTCCAAAGGTATGCCAATATCTCTGATACACAGACACAGGTCAAATGATATGGGTAAACAAAGATGCTACATGAGGGGTGAGTCCTTGAGCAGAAGCCATGGACTAGACAAAAGCCATGCATGAAGATGGAGTTTAATGACATTAGGATGAAACATGTCCAATTGTGGTTATTGGAGGAGCAACTTAAATAGATTTAAGGGCAGTGGCTGTTGCTTCAGTAAGGGCCAGAGCAGAGGAAACTACAACTGAGCAGGCCAATATGGAGCAACAAACAATACACGACAAGGAGTGCTCTGGATAAGGGAAACTAATCTGAAGCTGAGTCTGATCTGAGTGTAAGCATACAGATGAAGGCCAATCCAATCCTAACTGAATGCATCCACCTCCAGAGCTAAGGGGTGTGGTACAGGAGACCAAAAAGAAGAATGTTTGGCATTCCAGTGAGTGGCAAACACCTCTGTATGTGGTGTTCCTAGGCAAGAACACACCCACTGAAAAACCTGAGGAGGAATATATCACTTTGAAGGAAGGACTTGGTTAAGATGGAACAGGCAGTCTGCAACCAGATTCAAAATCCTATGGCCAGAAACATGACATGCTAAGATTGTTATATTGTAGTCGTGGGCGAAGTACAGGAGATCAAGTGTTTGAAAACACAGGGACTTGGTTCTCCCTTGTTTGGTGATAAAGTTGACAACAGTGGAATTGTCAAAATTAGCCATAACCATCCACCCTGCTCGAATAGGAGGAAATGATTGAGAGCCCAACTAACTACCGAAAGTTTCAGGAGGCAGTTATGGAAAATAGTTTCCTTGATGGACCACTGACTCAAAATCTCCCAAGAGTCGAGGGAAGCCCGCAATGCACCAATGTCATGTAGTTATCTTCAGTTCATCCACAGGGGTGTGTCTTTCAGTTCCAAGCACTGCCGTATGGTCTTGCTTTGGCTCCTTATGTGTTCTGTCGTGTTGTCCATTCTTTTGCATGTCATCTTCAATTGTTGGGTCTTTGGCCCCAACATTGCATGATGACTGGCTGCTGCTCACCTCTTCCCAGGCCCAGTCTGTCGCTCACACCCTCTTCCTTCTTCGAGAGTCTGCTCGGGGGTGGAGTTTTTCATCAAGTTGGAGAAGTCTTTTCTAACCTCCACACAATACGTTATTCATTTGAGTGTTCTCTTCAATTTCCATATCAGTTGGCCCAGCCTTCTCCACTTAGGCTCTGGAATATGGAGTGGGCTGATGCTCAAGCATTACCTTCTCCTTCTCTTACTACATAGAGAGGATGTGTTTCTCCTTGGAAGCTCATTCCCTTTGGTTGAGTGCACATGCATTCTATTCAGTGGACACTTCTTGACCAGTGGAGCTTCTCCCATGATCCCTTAGACCATCCCATCAGCTTTCCATTTGGGATCAGGGCCAGCCTTGCTTGGTGGCTTGACAGGGCCTTGACCACGGTAGGGGTTCCCATTCCTCAACCTCATCCCAAGTCTCATCTGTTAACCGATGCTTATCTGTCTGGGAACTCTTCGTGACACATCTGTGGGTTTTATGGGTTCTGTCAGAGGGTCTTTGCCTTTAGTTCTGGTCCCACTAACTTATATCCTGGTTTCCTTTCCTCCTTGGACTTGTGCCTCGTCCAGTCATCTAGCAGAGTTGGTTCGAGACCTTCTTTACAGGAGCTATCAACTGGGTGGTGCCAATTTTTCCAGAATGTTACTCCTGTCTATTTGTTGTCCCCCAAAAGATGGGAGATTGGAGACTCATCACTGATATGTTCTGGCTGAATACCTTTCTGTAAACACCCTGATTCACCATGGGGTCCTACCTCTCCCTTCAGTGAGTTTTTTCCCCAGGTCTTTTGATGACCAACTTGCACATGACAGATGTTTATATTTATGTTCCCATTGCTCTGGAGCTCTGAGGGATCTTTGTCAAGCCCCTTTTCTTTGCAAAACAGTCTTTAGAGTTCAGGGTCAATGTAGCATGGCAACATTACTCCATTGTCCTCCCTGACTTCTCTTTTGTCTCATCCTACTGTTGCTGCCCAATCTTCACTTGTTAGTGTTCCCCATGCCCCTTCTTCATCTCCCTGTCCCTTACCCTACTCCAGGCATTCCCTTCACGTTCTTCCCGTTCCTTCAGGGATCAGCTTCCTTGGTGGCGGGATGTCTTTTCAAGGACAGATGCAGCCAGGTTATAATGGTTTTCCTATCCTTTTAAGTGTTGTTACAATTGTTATCTAATGCCTTCTGCCAGTCTCCTGATCAATTCCCAACAGAACTCTGGACCCTCCTGTGGTTAACATGGCACCTTTTATCGGCTTTGGCACTGTCTCTCAGATCTGGATCTTATGTTATTGGGATTTGCTGGGGCATGATACATTACTTTTTGGGGGTGCATCTCCCCCTTTTTTTCAAAGTAAGGCAAATCCTAGAAAACTGGGCCCAATTAAAATCAGTCAAAGCATCAGGATTCAAGCTCCACAAGGGAAGGAGAGAATCCAAACACTGGGAATCCAAATAGGGATTTGAAGTACATTGGTAAATTAAGGGGGACAGGACATACCCACACCTGACTGCAATTGATCAGCAAAATGTTGAACATGAACAAGAATGTCGGGTGAGAGAGGAAAAAATAATAATCAGGGCAAGTTGAAACTAGTAAGGAATCACACATGAATGAGCTGAATTCACATAAAGAACAAAATAAACACACATCTAAACACTGTAGTGCAAATCAAGAAAGTGAGGATTGTGCTGCAATGGTAGAGGAAGCTACCTGCACTAGTACTAGTTGGTGCAGTATGATTGGTGGAGGGTAGTCACATTACCAGCACATGTTGCTCCAATGATGCAAAAATGAAAAGGTATAAAAGACTGGTGCACTGTTAAGAATTTTAGCAATTCTTAGAGGGCAAATCAAGATCGAGATAGCTTTGGGTAAAAGAAGGTAGTACTGTTTCTGCTGAAGTATCAACAAATTTGTCAACATCATCACAGGCCCCATTTTATTGAAGCTATTATGGAAGTTAAAGAAATGACACATCCTTACTCTATGGACATATTTATAACAAATATAAAGATGATTTTTTCTCTACAAAAGTCTATTATTTATTTGTGGCAGGAATACATAGTTAGCCTCAGTTTCTTTGTCTGTGATCATTGTTGTTAACTTCAGAGTTGCTAATAGAATTTTTTAACTGATTTATAGCTGAGCTTGAAAACCATTTATATTATATTGGATTTTAAGACATTCTATTCTAGTGCTGATATTTAATTATGTGTTCTCAAATGAAATTTTAAAAGCTACATGATAAATCAACATATTGAAAATAAAAGTAGGGCTTTAATAATAAGGCATGCCATTGTAACCTTACCAATTCTTTACCCTAAGCACCCTGCTGTGATCCAATACATTGCATTCAGAAAGAGGGTCCAAAGTATAGTAATAAAACTATGTGGTTTGGTTTGAATTTTGTGCAAAGCTACATGAGGGCTATCTGCATTAGCCATACCTAATTTAGCAATGAAAGACTAGAGGGAAGGAACAGGTAGACCCATCAAAAATACTATATTGTACTCCCATAACCTGTAGGTCTGTCAAAAATACTATATTGTATTCCCATAACCTGTAGACCTGTCGAAAATACTATATTGTATTCCCATAACCTGTAGACTTGTTTAAAATACTATAATGTACTCTCATAACCTGTAGACCTGTCAAAAATGCTTTTTGTACTCACATAACCTGTAGACTTGTCAAAAATGTTTTTTGTACACACATAACCTGTAGACCTGTCAAAAATGTTTTTTGTACTTACATAACCTGTAGACTTGTCAAAAATACTATAATGTACTCTCATAACCTGTAGACCTGTCAAAAATATTTTTTGTACTCACATAACCTGTAGACCTGTAAAATATTATATAGCACTCACATAACCTGTAGACTTGTCAAAAATAATATATTGTACTCAGATAACCTGTAGACCTGTCAAAATGCATTTCTACATTTCTTTCAGTATTTCTTTATGCGGTATTTACTCTCCTTAGTGCTGTTTGCTCATTTGTTATTTTTAATTGTTTAATATTGTTCCACCAGCTTCCAATCTAGTGTTTACAGACTCCCCATATAACTACAGGGTATAAATGTAGTAGCTATATACATTTTACAAGCACAGACATAACGTGGGATGTTGATCGCCATGCATCATAGTGACCATGAACTTGGATGTATTTAATGACTGAAAAAACTGAACATACAATGACTTATTTTTCACCTTACAATTTTCTTATTTCATTTGCATAGCATCCAGAACCTTCTTGATGAATATCAAGTTATTTTGGGGTTAGTCTTTGTATTTTATCTCCTATTTTCTGTACAGTAACTGCAACAGAATCATCAGTGTACAATGAAATGAAAAGTAGAAAAATACAAAGTAAAATTAATGATACCTTTTCAGTTTCTAAAATTATGGCAGATTGTAACAGACAGTTGGAATAGTTTACTGTTACAGCCTCAGCTTCTAACCTTTTCACTTCTGCTTTCATTTAATTTTATAGTTTTATTGGCCTAGCATGGCCAGAGTTGAGTGCTCGACTCGCAATCTGAGGGTCGCGGATTCAATTCCCCATCCCAACAAACATGCTCACCCTTTCAGCTGTAGGGGCATTATAAAGTGACAGCAAATCCCACTATTCATTGATAAAATAGTAGCTCGAGAGTTGGTGGTGAGTGGTGATGACTAGCTGATTCGAGTAGAAAAAATATTTTTGACCAATCTACATGTTATTTGAGTACAATATAGTATTTTTGACAGGTCTACAGGTTATGTGAGTATAATACAGTACTTTTGACAGATGTATAGGTTATGGGAGTACAATATACTCTTTTTGATAGGTCTACATATTATTTGAGTACAGTATTGTATTTTTCACACGTCTACAGGTTATACAAGTACTATATAGTATTTTTGACAGGTGTACAGGTTATGTGAGTACAATATAATATTTTTGATGGGTCTACATGTTATTTGAGTACAATATAGTATTTTTGACAGGTCTACAGGTTATGGGAGTACAATATAGTATCTTTGACAGGTCTACAGGATATGCAAGTACTATATAGTATTTTTGATGGGTATACAGGTTATGGGAGTACAAAATAGTATTTTTTGACAGGTCTACATGTTATGGGAGTACAATATTGTATTTTTGACGAGTCTATATGTTATTTGAGTACAATATAGTATCTTTGACAGGTCTACAGGATATGCAAGTACTATATAGTATTTTTGATGTGTATACTGGTTGTGGGAGTACAAAATAGTATTTTTTGACAGGTCTACATGTTATGGGAGTACAATATTGTATTTGTGACAAGTCTACATGTTATTTGGGTACAAAAAAATATTTTTGACGAGTCTACAGATTATGGGAGTACAATATAGTATCTTTGACAAGTCCACAGGTTATGTGAGTATAAAAAAATATTTTTGACGGGTCTACAGATTATGGGAGTACAATATAGTATTTTTGACAGGATTACAGGTTATGCGAGTAAAATATAATATCTTTGACAGGTCTTCAGGTTATGCAAGTACAATATAGTATTTTTGACAGGATTACAGGTTATGAAAGTAAAATATAATATCTTTGACAGGTCTTCAGGTTATGCGAGTACAATATAGTATTTTGACAGGATTACAGGTTATGTGAGTAAAATATAATATCTTTGACAGGTCTTCAGGTTATACGAGTACAATATAGTATTTATTCATACTTCAGGTGGCTGTTTATCACAAAATCTTTTAATAATTTGTCCTATTAACATATCAACAGACATTAATACATATCTTGTCTTATATGGTTTTACTTCAGTTTTTGTTCCAACATCTTTTCCACAACCTGCACAACTGTTCTCTGCATTTCGTATTATTTTATATATTTTTAAACATCAATTTGTCCCAGCATTTTACACAAGCTGCACAACTGTAAGGTTTCTGACCAATGTGTATTTTCTGATACATTTTTAAATCACTTTAATATTCTATTACACATAGACCACAAATGTATAGTTTATAGTTACAGTTACTTCAAAATTATTTTTTACAAATCATAAAACTTTAAGGTTTCTTCCCAGTGTGTATTCTTTGATGTTGTTTCAAGTTAGAGGTGCTTCCAAATTGTTTTCCACACACTTCACAACTATATGGTTTCTCCCCAGTATGTATTCTTTTATGATTTTTAAAGTTAGAGTTACATCCAAACTGTTTTCCACAAACATCACAATGGTAAGGTTTCTCTCCAGTGTGTGTTCTTTGATGCAGTTTTAATTCAGCATTTGTTCTAAAGTATTTTTCACAAATTCCACAACAGTGAGGTTTCTCCCCAGTATGTATCCTTTGATGATATTTTAAGGAACGGTTTGTTGTAAATTGATTTCCACACACTTCACAACTATATGGTTTCTCCCCAGTATGTATTCTTTTATGATTTTTTAAGTTAGAGTTACATCCAAACTGTTTTCCACAAACATCACAATGGTAAGGTTTCTCTCCAGTGTGTGTTCTTTGATGCAGTTTTAATTCAGCATTTTTTTTAAAGTATTTTCCACAAATTGCACAACAGTGAGGTTTCTCCCCAGTGTGTATTCTTTGATGTTGTTTCAAGTTAGAGGTGCTTCCAAATTGTTTTCCACGCACTTCACAACTATATGGTTTCTCCCCAGTATGTATTCTTTTATGATTTTTTAAGTTAGAGTTACATCCAAACTGTTTCCCACAAACATCACAATGATAAGGCTTCTCTCCAGTGTGTGTTCTTTGATGCAGTTTTAATTCAGAATTTTTTTTAAAGTATTTTCCACAAATTGCACAACAGTAAGGTTTCTCTCCAGTATGTCGTCTTTGATGTATTTTTAGTTCATCATTTGTTAAAAAGTCTTTTCCACAAACTACGCAGCTGTAAGGTTTCTCTCCAGTATGTCGTCTTTGATGTATTTTTAGTTCATCATTTGTTAAA
>NW_013675121.1:6835-12927 GCF_000517525.1 Limulus polyphemus | reverse complement strand
CCTTGCTTCTGAAGTCTTTTCAGGTTATCCATCCTTGTACCCTTTCCAGTTTCCTAATTGGGATATCACAGTAGTTCTTTATGCCTTATCTAGTCCACCCTTTGAACCTTTGGCATTGTGTTCCTATAATACCTTTCTCTTAAGACTTGTTTGTTTCTGTTGTTGGCTAGTGGATGTCGATGTTTGGATGTGTTTCCAATTTATGTTCATCTTTTCCCATTCCACCTATGTTCTGTTGTATCCAGATAGCTCCTTTCTAACCAAACCTTCAGGTACTAAACAAGAGGATAAGGCTGTCTCTCTTATTCATTTTCCCTCCATTTCTCATTTTTTATGACAGTTCGGATCCGGAATTTTTTTTTTGCCTGGTTCAGGCTCTCATATGTTATATTGAGTACAATAAAGGGTTTCAGAAGTTCATTTCACATTTAGTTTTTCCATTTGGATCCTAATGTGTCACATATCTTATCCCCTGTCACTTTGACAGTTTGTGTTCATCAGTTAGTTCATATTTCCTACTCTGGGTTTTTGTTGGAGGAGCAAAGACTTCTTTGGGTCTTGTCTTATCAAGTTTGCCATCTCTCAATATCTCTGGCAGTTCGGTTGCTTCACCCACTAGAGAAAACTGTACAGGCTGGCATATGGCCCATTTATGAAGAGAAAGCAAGCAACACAAAAGTGGACAAACCCTTGCCCCAACCTGAAGAAGCACAAAATTTCACAAACTGAACTCAGATTTACGGAACCTATCATGTCTCACTCAACCTAAAGAAACAGATATTACCCTGCCTGGGATTACAAACTGAAATCTTAGCTCCCCAACTCATGGGCAAGGCAACACCTTCTGCACCCCACCCCTCAAATTATGAGGAGGATGTGGAACAAACCAGGAATTTATGCTCCATGTGCAGAATCATAAGGAATCAAGGGAATAACCAAAAATAAGGACCATGCTCAAACCAACTAGATAGCAAAAAGTTGGAATTATGAGGAGGCTCTTGTATGGGCTGGTCCTGCTCCCACCATACATCTGGGAAAAACATCCAGGGTTATTGGAAGGAGGATACTCAGCTTTGCTCTCTTCTCCTTGAGTGGAATAATGAGTTCAAGCATCACTCAGGAGCAATAGACCTCTGTTCACCACTCGAGCAACTGGAAACTGGAAGTGGTAAGGACTCCCATGCTCCACTAGGAAAAATGGGGGAATACTCACATTAGGGAGTCCCAAGGAATAATGCTTCAGTGACAATGCAATAGATGAACCATGTTCCCTATTCTGAAAAGTGACCCTGATTTATTAAACTGAGAGGTCAACAGGGATGGGCAAAATCCCCTTAAGCTTTATTCATGATAATCAATTAATGGCAGACCAGTAATGTGTATAATTGTTTACCATCCGGAAAGTGCACTTAATGGTATTATGGAACACCCCCATCGCAATAGAGCTCGCTGCTATCAAGATTTTTTTTCATATCAGTCAACTGGTTGCTAGTGCAGATTTGGAAAGAAGAATACCTAATCAGGCAACACTCACCACTGAGTGGGATCAAAATCAAAATGATGAAAGGGTCCCTGAAAAAGATCAGAAATAACATAAAAGAAATGAAATCACTCACATCTATAACAAACTAGCCGGAGCATGGAAAATGACAAATCATGTAAATAGTGAGATATAAATGTATGATGCGTCGGTAGTCAAGTATACTTTAACACAGACTTACATAACCTTTTGAAATTTGCAGTTGTCGTCATGGAGTACATGTAAATGACCCTAGTATTGTTGGCTACTTGATTGACTATGGTACTTATGGTTGGTTGGTTCTTAATTAAATACATTATACTTAGATACACTATAAATTGTATTTACGTCTTACTTTTATATTTTGATTAATTATTTATTAGTTATAACTGAAAGGTTTAAATATACGTCATGCTTTTTATCATTTCTCCAATATTACACTTTGAATGAGAATTTTGTTGAAGGGTTGTGCACGTCTTTCAAAGAAACTGTTATATGCCTTGAGGGTACCATTGACTTGTGTCGAGATCAATAGGTGGTGACAAGAACAAAAAATAAAACATTAAAAATTAACTATATGTGAAAAGTAAAGGATTCAAAACTACAAAAATAAGTAAAACAACATCTGCTACTCAAGTTGGTACGTATAGTTGTCAGAGAAGCAGATGCAACACTTGATCATATATTGATCATAGAACATCTATTAGAGGCCCTAAATCAACGTATTCTGTTAATAGCTATTTGACATGTACATCTAAATGTTTAGTTTATTATATTATTTGTAACAACTCTGACCAAATCTTCGTATGAGAAACCAGACGAATGCTCGCTGAACGTACACGATAACAGTTATGTAGCATCTTGATTAAAGATCAAGATAAACCTGTAGCTCGGCACTTCAACACAGCTGATCCATCTTGTGAGCACTTGAAGATACTTGCCTTACTTCATGCCCCCTCTAACAGCAATAAAAGACCCAAAATAGAAAACAAAAAGAGAGATAATTTTTATATTCGTTTTTTTAAGTCCTTTGGGTATTAATGAACAGTTCAGCTTTTTATAATAATTTTAATACCCTTCTTTTATTATCTTAAAACGTTTAAGTTATTTCTTTCTTTGCTGTGTAAAGTTGTTCTATATTTCTAATAATTTATAATACCGAACACCGTATCACATATAAAGGCTTGTGTAAAGTCTGAAAATGGGTAGTTACAGTGGAATTAATGGATGGTGGTTGAGAGTTAAACTAGTATAATTTATCTACTGTACTATTAATTAAGTTAAATTAGTGATTTACTACTATAATGGGGGCTGGAACGTCAACATCACGAGGTAAGTTTATCTTACTTACAGCCAGTAGTAGAACCTTATTTTTCTTTTTTTTTTATTATATGTTATTATTTTGGAGAGAAGTCACTTACCACAACTGTCTGGAAGCTGTGAAGGGTGATATTCATGTGGGACATAGTTGTTTTGAGCACCCACATCTTGATCTCCTATCTTATAGTTTTCTTTATGATTTTGTTTTCTTCAACATGCGAGAGTGACGAATGGAGGTTAAGACTGGTAAATGTTGTATCGCCACCTCAACGTGGGTTCTACTTCTACAGTCAACTCCAAAACACAGGATACTTTATATTCCACATTATAGCCTGTACACTGAGATTATTTTAATTTATGCAACATCTTGAATTTAGTTTTTTGTTTGGGCCTGTTTTGTTCATTAATATGTCATTTGTCACAGGTTTATCAAGGTTATATATTCTTTTATCAAGTTTAGGATGGATTCCTTTTACAGTATGATTAGCAAGTGTACAGAAATGTCAACATTTTCCTATACCGAAAACGTATTTCCATTAATATTTACCTTTCCTCACAATATAGTTTCATATTCTCTACTCATCTAAACATTGGTATGAATCTTAGCTCACTTGCTCCAGCCTTTATACCCAACTATATTGCCCACAGCAGTTTAAATCTTGTGATTCTCTCCACCTACATCAATGCACACCTTAAACAAGATCTGTGTATAAAGTCCATGTTATTATTTTCTATTCAATTTTTAAGACAGTCCAAATTAGCATAGCCAAAAATGTTCACTTCATGGGGAGGAAGGGCAGGAATGTGTGAGAAGAAGTAAGTATTATCAGCAATACATTTTCGGTATAGAAAAATGTTAACTTACAAAACACATCTCCATAATACTATAGCTAGATTCTCACATCACAAGGTGGAGGGGCTGGTAAGGGCAAGATTCACACAAAAAGTGTATGTATAGAAATGAAGTATGCGAGAATTAGATATAGTAATAGCAAACTAGTGGGGTCTGCACTACTTCTGGAACCGGTATGCTCTTCTCCTGGACACTATGAAATCTAATTCTTGGGCAGTAAAGGTCAACTGACCACACACGCAACGCTAACATTTTTAAAAGAATGTTAATTCGTTCAGGCCCTAACCAGGCAGACGAGGTCCTGCATCTTGTCATTGGAATTACAGGGCTGATGAACCCAAATCTAGATCCAAGGGTTGTCGTTTGGGCATCAGGACTGCTTATGATTATAACTTGTTTAGTAATGTCGTATTATTGGAACCCAACATCAAAGTTACAGAATGTTGCATGTTGAGCCACAGGAATTATTTAAGATACAGAGCCAGAGTGGAGCATTTTTATAGCTAGTTGGTCACATGACAATACATCTGAATTTTTAAGTAGTTTTTAAAGGTTTCTTTTGAAATAAAGGACTTAAAACACAGATAACATAAAATTTCAAATCACAACATACATTATAATGTTAATTTCATTCACATTAAAGGTGTTTGATTAAATGTTTAATGTAACACTCAGAGTTGTGCAGAAAAGGGTTTAAAGGGGTACCTGCTGTGAAAGGGTTCATTATCAGGAAATTTTAAAATACTAACGTCAGTCAACATGTTAGAAAGTTCCATGATGATCAACTAAGTAAAGTAAGAGGAAAATGTGTGAAACTATGAAAATTGTTATAATTATTTTATATTTCAGTATCTGTGTTGATTGTATTAGAACTTCACCAAATAAAGTGATATACATCTGTTATTAACTGTGATTGTTGTATTATTTATTTTGATTTTAGATATAAAGACTGGTGCGACAGTCTGTTGTGGAAGTCAGTTTCCTGAATCTCGTGTTTTATTACAAGAAGATCCCTTTACAAAAGTCATCAACTCTCCAAAACCAAGTGATATATGTGAAAAAAATTTAAATGTAAATAACCTAAAACAATCTGATATACACCAGGGTATAGATAAACCACACAGTCAGGTAATCTGTGGAAAAGTATCTGTAACGGTGGATTATGGAAAGCAAGATACAAGGATACATTCTGAAGAGAATCCATATCTTTGTATAGTGTGTGGAAAGAATTTTGGAAGAAACTATAGCTTAAAAATACATGAGAGAATACATACTGGGGAGAAACCTTACAGTTGTACAGTTTGTGGAAAACTTTTTGTAACAAATAGTAGCTTAAAAACACATCAGAAAATACATACTGGGGAGAAACCTTACAGTTGTACACTTTGTACAAAACATTTTCCAACAAATAATGAATTAAAAAAGCATGAAAGAAGACATACTGGGGAGAAATCTTACAGTTGTGTAGTTTGTGGAAAATACTTTTTAACAAATGATGAATTAAAAATACATCAAAGACGACATACTGGAGAGAAACCTTACAGTTGTGCAATTTGTGGAAAAGACTTTATAAGAAATTCTGAATTAAAACTGCATCACAAAATACATACTGGAGAGAAACCTTACAATTGTACAGTTTGTGGAAAACATTTCAGAAGAAATTATAGTTTAAAAATACATCAAAGAATACACACCGGAGAGAAACCTTACAGTTGTATAGTTTGTGGAAAACAGTTTGAAACAAGTGGTAGCTTAAAAACACATCAGAGAATACATACTGGGGAGAAACCTTACAGTTGCACGGTTTGTGGAAAACACTTTAGAGCAAATAGTAGTTTAAGAAAGCATGAAAGAATACACACTGTGGAGAAACCTTACAGTTGTGCAATTTGTGAAAAATACTTTAGGAAAAATTCTGAATTAAAACTGCATCAAAGAATACACACTGGAGAGAAACCTTACCATTGTGATGTTTGTGGAAAACAGTTTGGTTGTAACTCTAACTTAAAAAATCATAAAAGAATACATACTGGGGAGAAACCATATAGTTGTGAAGTGTGTGGAAAACAGTTTACAACAAACCGTTCCTTAATATCATCAAAGGATACACACTGGGGAGAAACCTCACTGTTGTGGAATTTGTGAAAAATACTTTAGAACAAATGCTGAATTAAAACTGCATCAAAGAACACACACTGGGGAGAAACCTTACTGTTGTGGAATTTGTGGAAAAGACTTTATAAGAAATTCTAAATTAAAACTGCATCAAAGAATACACACTGGGGAGAAACCATATAGTTGTGATGTTTGTGGGAAACATTTTGGATGTAACTCTAACTTAATATATCATCAAAGGATACACACTGGGGAGAAACCCTACTGTTGTGGAATTTGTGGAAA
>NW_013675121.1:4634-5835 GCF_000517525.1 Limulus polyphemus | reverse complement strand
CAAATAATACGTAATTAACTAAAATATAATAGTAAGACCTAAATGCAATTTAATTGTCTCTCTAACTACAGTAAGAAAATACCATAAGTGTTCTAGTCAATCAAGCAAACAATACTGACAGAAATTACCTGTACACTGTGAGGAAAACAGCACACTAATTTCAAATGAACCATTACTGGAGTATAGTGTAAACTGAGTTCTTTCCTACAACTATGTATACTTGTATCTACTACCTACATGTACATTGTAGATCTTAACGCAAATTTCCTTTGTGTAATCCCCAAAACCTCCTAAATGCATTTCAAACGTTTTTTTTCACTAAATCCTTATAGTTTATCTGTTATTTTCTCTACCCTATCTCAAAGCCGGATTGGTCAATTCGACCTGCCTTATAACCACCATAAAAAATAATATCAAAATAAGCCTAAATTATCCTTTTTTTTCTTTCTAGAATGACTTCAAATTGTAACATCAAACTATATTCGTTCATCCTAAGTAGCTCTAAGTTCATAACATTATTCACCTATTTATAATTAACTTTTATTGTTTAATTGCCCTTTCAACCATGTCTAACTACTATCCGCGTAATCGTAAGTTGTAAATCACTCGGGGGAACACATATCTCATGTTACACTATTGAATTACATTACCCACAAGCTGCTTGTGTACGTGCTTCATGAACCATTTTAATTATATTATTATTACTTATTTTTACCTGTTCTAGTCAATAACTTAAAAAGATCCGTATTTTTAATTTTAGTTACTTTTATAAAAATAAATAAGAAAAACAAGAAATAAAGTACTCACCCAATCTTATTTTTTCTTCCCTCGATTGTCGAGGAGAGTTAGGCCTGATTTTTTATAGAAATTATAGTAAAGCACTTAACCATTTTTATTTAATTAAATATTGCACCAAAGAATATAGACTAATAACATGCAAAAAGTAGACAAATTCACTTACCTCTCAAAATCTTCCTGGCTTTCTAACTATGCCACAAGAGCCGTTACAAATTCATTCAAGCTACTTGTTAACTTTCCCACAGGAACGATGTTGCTACTCTGAGTGACATTGATGGTTATCTGTTCAGAACACAATGTTATACAATACGTCATTTGATAGATGAAAACCTTCACTTTCTGTTGGTTATAAGTAATATATAATGAAACATAAGAGAACACTATCAACGAATTGTGGAAGAGG
>NW_013675121.1:0-3649 GCF_000517525.1 Limulus polyphemus | reverse complement strand
TAAATAATACGTAATTAACTAAAATATAATACTAAGACCTAAATGCAATTTAATTGTCTCTCTAACTACAGTAAGAAAATACCATAAGTGTTCTAGTCAATCAAGCAAACAATACTGACAGAAGTTACCTGTACACTGTGAGGAAAACAGCACACTAATTTCAAATGAACCATTACTGGAGTATAGTGTAAACTGAGTTCTTTCCTACAACTATGTATACTTGTATCTACTACCTACATGTACATTGTAGATCTTGACGCAAAGTATAGAAAGTGGGTATGGAACCCATCAAGAACTGGAAAATTTACAGCTGTTTCCCAGACAAAGCAATTACAGACTTTGAATATCACATGACAATTAGGTAAAACACATAATTTATGTATACATAAAAACGTATGCTGCCAGCTTATATGGCTAACACTGAACCTCTGCTGAAGTCAATAATGCATGTTGTGTGACACAAAAACTAAAATTTAAGTATTTTTTGAAAGGAATTATAACTTAGACACCAAAAAATTTCAAATGATACCATACATTATAATATTAATTTCATTAAGATATATTGAAAATAAAGTGGTTTAATTAAATTTTGAGGTAATGCAATACAAATGGAGAAAGGAGTTCAAAAATGGCACTGGGGTCAATAGGGTTAAGGGAATCCATGTGGGCCTGATTTAGAGGAATCAATGATATTAAGAATGCCCACATCCCCAAAAGAGATAAAACCGTATGTGCAAGTGGAGAAAGAGATGACTGTATTAGAAGAACAGCCCCTTCCATGGTCTGAAAGCATAGAGGATACAGCTGGGCATGACTAAGGACTTGAAGCAAAAAGCACCCCAAATGGATGAAGTACTGTGTGGGAGTAAGAACAGACCTCTCAACTTGAATGAAAATCCAGCTGTTGCAGCTCCAGATAAAAGAGCTTGAGTGTGAAGTTCTGCCAAGTGGCGGGAAGGAGCGAGAAGAAGCTAATCATTCATATAATGATGAGGATGAATGCCCTATGAGTGAGGATGACATGAAAAGAATCTGACTATCCGGCAAAAGGCATATGGGGCAGATGCTAGGCCAAATGGTAGAATATGCATATAATAAACATGTCTATCATGCACAAAACAGAGATAATGACAAGAGGAGTCCACAATCTGAATATAAAGATTAGCATCAGTGACATCAAACTTAGTAATCCATAGACCAGGTGTGCAAAGGACCACCAAATAGAAAGAAATGACTTCATTGTAAACCGATGAGGCTGGAGGAAACGAGAAGGTTACCAATCTCCCTTCTTCTTTGGTACTACAAACAATCAGGAAAAAGGGAAAACCATCCAGTAAAAGACCAGGAAAGGAAAGAGGCCAGTGTCAAAAAGAGAAGATGGGCCACATCCACTCAATATTCCATGGAATCTGGAAAACCTGCAAAGATTGAATGTCTGAGAAAGGAGCTTCTCTGAAATCTCGATGGGTTGAAGAAGAAAGTCGAACTCCCACAAGTAAGGCATCTCTTTTCTCCAAAAGATCCAAGCAACAAACCAACAAAGGGACAAAGAAGAGAGCAGAAGCTGATAACCTTACCAAAGTAGAAGTAAATAAATGGCTAAGATCCTCTGTAAACAGTTAGGTTAAGAAAAACAGCAGTATCAATCCTAGAACCCCATATGGAAAGAAGACGATCTAGCCTCTGAGAATCTAAATATGGATTCTCCAAACAATAAAAAGCCAAGGCATATTGATTAGATAAACAAGGAGAACAAGGTATGGCTGCTCCCTCTCTCTCAATCAATCAGCAAATCTCCAAGCATGCACAGCAATGACTGGCAAAGATGGAAAGACAAAGTAATCAATCGAATGACTTACCCCCAACAAAGATGGAGAAATTCTCAAGACATTACAAATTTGATGTAGCAAAAAAAAAGAAAAAAAAAAAAGACACATCAAAAATGTAGGTAAAAGTAGTCATTCAACAATAAAGAGAAACTTACAGCAAGCACATAAAACCACCATCGTAAATTTCTGACGTTGAGAACAGTGAATATGAAATAATAACGGGGAGCTTATATACAAGATCCGGGATAGGGGGCACATTGATATAGGTGGTGAGAATCACATGATTTAACTTACTTTGGGCAATATAGTGGAGTCCAAAGGCTGGAGCAAATGAGGTAAGATTTATACTAATGCCTAGATGGGCAGAGAAGACAACCTTTAACTCTCTCGACACAGGGTCAGTCAATTTGGCCAAGTGACGTGACCTTTTGTACTCGTTTGAAGTCTTTATCAATTAATACTTATAACTCTCAATATTGTTACGACAGCAGAAGTCACGCAAAGCTGGGAGCATGCGTGCAGGAGTTTCTCGAAGGATCATGAATTATCGATGAACCCCACGAATGTCCAAGTGTTTGCTAGATGCCCTCTTTTTTAGTATATAAGCCTGGCAAGAAAAACCAGTGGGATCAGAAGAGATATAGACAGATTGAAGAGATAGATAATTGAGTCAAGCGAACAGTAGGCACCGTATGTAAAGTGTGTGAATCACTGTGATATATAGAGTGTTATAAAAGGTTGTTAAGTTTAAAGTGATAGTGGAAATTCTGTGTATAACAAAAAAGTTGTATTGAGAAAGAATAAACTAGTTTTAATCAAGAAAGGATCTTGTATTGCTGAAGTTTCTTGGAAAGAATTTATACTGGAAATTAACAGACAAGCAGATATGTAACAATATATTTGGTATATCCACACGAAATTTGACAGTCTTTCAGTTAATATCACAAGTATTTCACATATAAAAAGTCATATTCCTTAGTGAAGTATTTTGAATAAAATAAAATACAGATTTGTCCATGAATATATTGAGTATTTGTTTGGAATAGTACGTGTGCAAAGTAATTTTTATGTTAAAATTAAAAATACTTTTTGTCATCTGAAAAATCTCAAATTTCCTTTGTGTAATCCCTGAAACCTCCTAAATGCATTTCAAACGCTATTTTTCACTAAAACCTTATAGTTTATCTGTTATTTTCTCTACCCTATCTCAAAGCCGGATTGGTCAATTCTACCTGCCTTATAAAAACCATAAAAAATAATATATCAAAATAAACCTAAATTATCCTTTTTTCTTTCTAGAATGACTTCATATTGTAACATAAAACTACGTTCGTTCATCCTAAGAAGCTCTAAGTTCATAACATTATTCACCTATTTATAATTAACTTTTATTGTTTAATTGCCCTTTCAACCATGTCTAACTACAATCCGCGTAATTAAGTTGTAAATCACTTGGGGGAACACATATCTCATGTTACACTATTGAATTACATTACCCACAAGCTGCTTGCGTACGTGCTTTATGAACCATTTTAATTATATTATTATTACTTATTTTACCTGTTCTAGTCTTAAATAACTTAAAAAGATCCGTATTTTTAATTTTAGTTAAATTTATAAAAATAAATAAGAAAAACAAGAAATAAAGTACTTACCCAATCTTATTTTTTCTTCCCTCAATTGTCGAGGAGAATTAGGCCTGATTTTTTATAGAAATTATAGTAAAGCACTTAACCATTTTTATTTAACTAAATATTGCACCAAAGAATATAGACTAATAACATGCAAATATACACAAATTCACTTACCTCTCAAAATCT
>NW_013675120.1:9152-22260 GCF_000517525.1 Limulus polyphemus | reverse complement strand
GGCCTCTTATTCAGCTTGGTCCAGCCACATTATCTCCATCCCTGGGATGATAAACATTTTCTTAAAAAGTTCTTATAAGATATAAACAGATAGGTAACAAAATGATACGAAATGTTTGTGTATATATGGCCTCTTATTCAGCTTGGTCCAGCCACATTATCTCCATCCCTGGGATGATAAACATTTTCTTAAAAAGTTCTTATAAGATATAACCAGATAGGTAACAAAATGATACGAAATGTTTGTATATATGGCCTCTTATTCAGCTTGGTCCAGCCACATTATCTCCATCCCTGGGATGATAAACATTTTCTTAAAAAGTTCTTATAAGATATAAACAGATAGGTAACAAAATGATACGAAATGTTTGTATATATGGCCTCTTATTCAGCTTGGTCCAGCCACATTATCTCCATCCCTGGGATGATAAACATTTTTCTTGTGTTTCCTCTAACTTTCCTCTTATAAAAAAAAAAGCATGTTTTATATTATTATATCTAGCTTATTTATAAAGCAAGTGATATTTTTCTTGGTCGTGGTTAATCTACACGATTATATAAGTCTAATTATTAGTTAAATTTGTATTACTATACACTAATTACTAAATAGTTTTGGCTAATAGTCTGCTGTCGTCTTCGCGGAAGTCCTGAGACGGACTATGTTTTGTTGCGATCGGAATTCAGTCTTGGGCTTTCTTGATAGAAAGATTGGTGAGCTATCTACTCGTTCCTCTGTTTCCATTATGAAGTGCATCTTGTCTGTACCATCTGAACAGATAACAACCAGTAACTGAATTAACAATGGAAAGAGAAGATAAAATTAAATTCTTAAACGAGATGGTTATCAAGATATATACAAGACGTGCAACTCATATACCATAATACGTATACAGATCAGACCATCCCAACAACGTAAAGACGGACGTCACAGACTGCCTAGTTACCAAAACTTGATGATGTACAAGATTTGTATTACCGAATAGAATACGAAGGAGGAAGAGAAACACATGCAACCCTCCTTAACAAATGGATACCACTAACACATCAGTACAACTTTCTTTAAAATATATACACGGAGCACTTGAAACTAAGAAGGAGGAAGGAAAACACATCACTACATCCCCCATTAACAATAGATATCGTTGAGGATAAGAAAGATGATGAAAGAGTCACTACATTCTTCATTGACAATGGATATCGGGAACACTTGAGGATAAGAAGGGGGAAGGAAAATACATCACTACATCCCTCATTAACAATGGCTACCATGAACAAATGACGAACACACCAGTACAACTTTTCTTATGAGTAGCATCTGAGACTAAGAAGGAAAACACATAACAACAATGTTCCTTAAAATGGATACCCAGAACTCTTAAGGCTTAGAAGGAAGAAGAATAACACATAACTATAACCCCACTCAACAACGAATAATCGGAAAACTTAAGCTTAAGAGGGAGGGAAAAAAACATCACTACAACCCTCCTTAACAATGAATACCCAGAACACTTGATTAACACATCAATACAATCCTTCTTAACAATAGATATCATGAATAAAAAAATAGAAGATAAATATCAAGAATAGCCACGAAAAACATTACAGACATACACCCATATTCCCTTAGATCAAGTTATCTATCAAGTCACATAGAGGATATGTAAACAATATAAATTAAGAACATTCATAAGTCACAACACATTAATACTGTAGTAAGTGCACATCAAACCACCAAATGGAGAGCCAAAATACCACAACAATGTGATACAGAAATTAAGGGTATGACCCTCACACGAGAAAAAGAAAACCTTTCTACATCCACCTAACTGAGAACACATTCAGTCAAGCTAGCACAGAAGTCAATAAGACCTTGATATCTCTTTTAAAAATCTTCAAATAATTGGTTGATTCAAGACTTAACGGGACAGAATCGGACAAGTGGGTAGCACACCAATCCAACAATTAACGATAAAAAATATAGCAACTAATTAATAATAAAACTAAGTGATTGTATAGGCCACTAACCATGACATCGAAAATAAGTGATCGTATAGGTCACTAACCATGACATTGAAAATAAGTGATCGTATAGGCCACTAACCATGACATTGAAAATAAGTGATCGTATAGGCCACTAACCATGACATTGAAAATAAGTGATCGTATAGCCCACTAACCATGACATTGAAAATAAGTGATCGTATAGACCACTAACCATGACATTGAAAATAAGTGATCGTATAGGCCACTAACCATGACATTGAAAATAAGTGATCGTATAAGCCACTAACCATGACATTGAATATTATCCGATCGCCACAACCTCACCATAAATACTTACAGTTTTGTTACGTTATATCTCGTCTTCTTGTCAATGCCTTGGTTATTTTCAAATCGACGGTTCAAATTTCTTCAAAGACACATAGATATAGTTAATACGCATAAAATATTTAATATTTCATTCTGTGTATCAGCATCTAGTGTGCTTTAACATTTTTTTTTCGTCTTTTCTAACTCCACCAAATTTAATGTATGTTCACTGATGGTAATATATTAACGCTATAAATCATATTCAGCTTTCGTGTATTGGTATGGATTTTTAGGAGCAATTGGTAGGTGTTTTATGTCTTTTGTAAATAACAAAGTACCCCATTTGTTATAGTTGAGTTTCATTACTATTATTGATGAAAGTAAGTTTGAATACTTTTTAATTATTTTTATACTTCTGAAAATTATTTTTCATTGTTAGTTTAATATATAAATTTAGGACTAAATCACCTAAGTTGTCCGTACCTCGTGAATTATTGTTGGGTTTACGGCCGATAATTTCGTTAACAATAAGTGTATCCAACTGACGAAGAAAGGTATAATCATTGTAGATATTTCAATTTAATAGTGTATTGATTTAGGTTTTGTTAATTTGTTTGTAGTTAAGCACAAATCTACACAATGGGCCATCTGTGCTGTGACCACCACGTGTATGGAAACCCAATTTGTAGCGTTATAAGCTCGGAAACGTACCGCTGAGCCGCTGGAGGGAGGAGTATTGATTGAGGAAATTATGTACTTCTAGTCAAATTGTTAATTGTTACATATAAAGAGATTAATTAATTCATATGTTTCAAGCTATGTTTTTAGCTTACTTTTGATTAAAATATCTTAACGATTAGTATGTGTGACTAGGCCTAACTATAACAGTTTTACATCTTGTAAAAGAAACTGTTTCTCTAATAGGTACAAGTTTAAAGTCTCCTGTAAAATTGAGTTGTACCACTATCCGATAGACACTCAGCACTGTTTCTTCAAAGTATCCATGTGTAAGTATTTGGCAACTGTAAACTTTATTAATTACTTTTGTTGTAAATGTACGGTTACTCTGCCAATTTTGTTACATCCTCGGCTCCCACTGACATTGTTATATGTAAACTAGTCGCTCTGCCAATTTTGTTACATCCTCGGCTCCCACTGACATTGTTATATGTAAACTAGTCGCTCTGCCAATTTTGTTACATCCTCGGCTCCCACTGACATTGTTATATGTAAACTAGTCGCTCTGCCAATTTTGTTACATCCTCGGCTCCCATTGACATTGTTATATGTAAACTAGTCGCTCTGCAATTTCTGTTAAGTACATGGATTCCACATTCTAAGTAAATGATTTCCACGGTCCATCTTGAAAGTATAGTCACGCTGTTTTCATAAGTATACAAATTAGACTATTTATTTTTAGATAAAATGTATACAGATCTTCTTACATTTTTTCACTGCTATATTAAGATGTTTTCTTTATTTCTGTTGATTAATATATATCTTAATATCGTTTCGCTCAATGTAAAAAAACAACAACGACTAATTATATTTATCTCAATGAAACATTTTTTAAATAGATTCGCAATCCAGTATTTTTGTTCATGCTGAATTATTTGTACCATACTGATTTTATTACATGCTCTAAAAATAAATACTGATACTTGGTGAGCGAATGGTTAGTATATAGAAATGTTATCTCTTTATTAGGACTCTACGTTTCGCAAGCCATTTGATAATCTCATATTCAAGAACGTATTTGTAGTATTATTGACTTTTTCATATGAAACATTGCCAGTCATTTGTTTATTCTTAGTGTACAGCAATGACGAACTGGCTTTACTGAAATGGATAAACGCCGAAGACAGTCCTTATAACAACATTGGGGAAAGTGTCAAGTTTGCTACAAAGATTAGTCCTTTACAATTCGAGATTGCAATCCCACAGCCACACGTTTTTGTTAAGCAGTGGGTCACTGGTGAGTTTTTGTAAAGTCATTAACTACTGGATCATGACAAACCTTTTCTGCTGTGTACGAGAGGTTTGGTTGTTGTTAAACACAATGGGTCACTGGTGAGTTTTTGTAAAGTCATTAACTACTGGATCATAAAAAAACTTTTTTCTGCTGTGTACGAGAGGTTTGGTTGTTGTTAGGCATAATGGGTCACTAGTGAGTTTTGTAAAGTCATTAACTACTGGATCATGACAAACTTTTTTTCTGCTGTGTACGAGAGGTTTGGTTGTTGTTAGGCACAAAGCTACATGATGGGGTATCTGTGTTCTGCCCACCACATATCGAAACCCGGTTTTTAGGGTCGTGAACCGGAAGACATGTGCGACAGACAGGTCTTGTTTCGGTTAATCCACCAGCTAAGTTAATTTGTGAGATTTCTTTCATAGAGGTCGTGAACCGGAAGACATGTGCGACAGACAGGTCTTGTTTTGGTTAATCCACCAGCTAAGTTAATATGTGAGATTTCTGTCATAGATTGCTCTTTCCATCTAGGAGACAAAAAAAAAAACAACGTAACGTAAGTAAATTTATTTTCAGAGAAACAATACCAACCACAAGAGCCACCTCCAGTAAGGCTTGTATCGATCATATACTATAAACAGAAAATACTTAAAAGTAACCAGTTACGAGCCTTTTTTTTTCTCATAAGCATCTTGTGATTAAAAATACTGCCTCTCTTTCCAGGTATAAAGTATGGTAACAAACAAATACGTATGTCTATCCATTTATATACAAGCATATGGCAGTTATAGCAACAGTTATAGCAACAGTTATAGCAACAGTTATACAACAGTTATAGCATTAAATGAAATATCGTTTCAAAAATAATTTTCCCAATATTTGTTGCCAAAAGTAAGATGATCCATATCAACTAAATTTTAGCCTTCACGTAATGCGTTCCAAATCTTCGAACTTTAGGCCTAACCCTTTTGTTCGAGCGACGGATTTTATTTTCCAGTCGCTAGACAGAGTAAATAAGTGTTAGCTTATTCGTGTAAGCCATCTGTTGGGTAATACTTATCTCACTGAAGAGTGGAATGTGACTACCAATTTTACGCACACATGGTCCCAAAGTGAACTCGTGATTTGGGGGTAACGAGATGAGAACCCTTAGATTCACTGTCCGTTTATGCCAAAAATAAGACTATCCCTAGTCAGTGTAAATTATATAATCATAGGAATAACCACCGAGAAGCTGGGAAAGCTTCCCCAGGGCCCATTGCCTCAAAGGGGGTGGGGTGGAGAAGATAGCGGGAAGATTTATTTAAAGAGGAGGCCTAATACCAATCCTTCATTTGTGTCCATGAAAGGTTTCGACCGTGCTGGTAGCATAATTACACAAAACATGACTTTTTCTAATCGAGTAAATTAAAAGAAATACTCCGGTGGGTCAGTGGTAAATTCACGGACTTACAGCGCTAAAATACGGGGTTCGATTCTTTGCAGTGTACAGTTTGTTTGTTTGTCTGTTTTGAATTTCGCGCAAAGCTACACGGGCTATCTGCGCTAGCCGTCCCTAATTTAGCAGTGTAAGACTAGAGGGAAGGCAGCTAATCATCACCACCCACCGCCAACTCTTGGGCTACTCTTTTACCAACGAATAGTGGGATTGACCGTCACATTATAACGTCCCCACGGCTGAAAGGGTGAGAAGTGGACAGAGTGTAGACAGATCACTGTGTAGCTTTGCGGTTATAATCAAAACAAACTTTATTCATTAGTTAATTGCAATAAGGACCTCACACAACAAAAATCCGGGGCTCGATTCCCAGTGGAGGACAGCGCGCACATATAGCTTATTGTGTACCTTTGCGCGCGCTAAAATAAATAACCAACTCAAAAAAATTAATGAAATTTACATGATCATCAGGAACAACATGCTTCGAAGGTTCATTATTTGGATGAATTTTTCATACTTTACAGGCAGAATTTTAGCGTAAAGCGAGATCCAAGACAGTGGAAGAACGTTTACAGATATTCATGTTGATTCTTCAAATGTGATATCAGTGTATTAGGTTTCATGAGACTAGCTTTGGTAAAACGGTTTCCTTGTATAGTAGAGAGAGGCTTTGGTATATGTCTGCAGGAAAACATATTGAAACATAGTTTCATTTAATGCGAAGAACTAAATGAACACAGGTGAAATTAAGACTAAATATTATCGTATATACCAATGTTCAGAAATTTAGCTTTTTTTTTTCAAATATTTGTGAATTTTAATAATTTTGTACGATAAACCTTTGAAAACCTCGATAAATCTGATACAAAAAATATGATACCCTATAACCCTAGCACTTTCAAAACGTGAACCTTTCTTCTCTAGTTTGCCCCTGAAGAAGAAAGGTCTACTTTTGAAAGCCCTCGGGTTATAGGGTATCTTATTTTTGTGTTAAATTGATTTCTTGAACCTACGTGTATTTTCTAACATAACTTTGATAAAACTCATTTATTTGAGGTCACTTACTCAATCTGTTCCTGTCCTTACAGGAAACTTTACTTACCTTGTTGCCAAATTGACCTTCAATCGCAGATTGATTGGAAGTGTTATCAACACCTACCTACCGAGTGGTGTAATTGTGGTTTTGTCTTGGATGTCTTTCTGGTTGGACGTGAATTCTGCTCCTGCTCGAGTATCTCTTGGCATAACGTCAATGTTGACCCTTGTGACCCAGGCTGTCCAGTCCAGGAACAAGCTACCTTCTGTGGCTTACATGACGGCCATTGATATTTGGCTCTTCTTCTGTATTCTAATGGTTTTTGGCTCTCTTCTGGAATTTGCTGTTGCTTACCAAAGCAAGATAAAAGAAGTGAGTAGCGAGCACATATCTGTTAAAATTATTTGGTTAATTCTCATTGTTCCTGATTGTCTCTAAGTACAATATCACTTTCATATTTATCAAGATAGAAGAGACTAGGTGCAAAATACATCGAAAACTCTTCTAAAACGTTTCTTTTCTTCTAGAACAAAATTAGTGCCACAAGAAATTCGGTCTTTAAACCCTCTCTGAAGGTAGAAAACTTGGAGGATGAAACTAAAGAGGTTTGGACACTAGAGGGCCAGAAATCAGCTAAGAAGAAATGTTTAAAAGAAAACATGACAAAAGATGCGCTGGTTCGTTGCAATGAAACCACTTCTGTTGACAAATTCGCTCAGATTTTGTTTCCGGCAGTGTTTTTAATATTTTCTGTTATCTATTGGATTTACTACTTGTATCATCCTTGTAATTGGTAATAGCACTATCCTTTCATCGAGTTGTTATAAGAATCTGTGTTTAAAAAAAATGGTCACTTATAAAATATGCTAAACTTGATCTCTGCAGTAAATTTTACTAAGTTAGTATAAGGGAATCGATAGGGAGTGACGTTCGTTTTAAAACATGCTTGGATTAAATAACGCTACAACAGTTTCAAAAAATCTTTTAAGCTATTTTACAGTTTAAAATGCCGTATAGTTTCAATGATTCTTATTTCAAGAGCAGAAAGACAAAATGGATTGATTTCCCTGTAGGTAATTCAGAATACCCATATACACACTACTATGATACAATTTTTAAATAATTTCATGGATAAAAAGATGAAGAAACAATCATTTCAATTATCAAAAATGAAACCTTTTAAAAATCAGCTCCATTTACTATCTTATTTTTCCACCCATAGGGGGGCCGGAGCCAAAAAAAAAAGGTAAATAATCAAAATATTTCATTTATTTTGAATACCTAAATTCAATTATATGACTCTTATTATTATCTCCACAATCCTTTATAAACTAGGAAACGATTTTTTTTCATTCATATCCTCAATATCTTCCTCAGTTAATATTTTAATAACTCGTTCAAAGAAAAAAAAACTTGGGATTCACCCCAGATGTCATCCATTAGCAATTCTATCACAAACCGAGATTCAGTTATTTTAACTTTAGAAATAGAGTATTTAGCACCATCTTCTAACTCACACAACATACGAGTTTTAATATTATATTGACCAATAGCACTTAACTTTCAACTTACTTAAGTATTTTTTTTATTAACCTAAGATCTGAATCTTAATGATCAATTGTCTAGAGGTGAGTTAGAATCCCTATATGTCTACTACCATTAACTTTATTCACTGCTAACTAATTATTCTGCTAGTTAACTCTTATATTAACTTACATAATCTTTAAATTTTCGTATTCTATGAATACAAGTCCTATTGATTCAACAGAAATAAAACTACGAAGAAGTATCTCAGTCTTTTCATGTTTATGAGCTTCAATGAAAACAATTTTAGAAGAAGAATCAATATTACGTTTATATTCAAATGGTCCTATTCTTCTATCACCAATTTTTTAATTTAAAATTAAAATCTAAATTTCCTCCTTTAAATTCAGTAATAACTTTTAAATATACACCTTCTTTGACCACCTTCTTCGTAGCTATCAAATGAGTAGAAATTAGTCTCATAAAAGAAATATCGTCTTTCACAAAAATCCCAATATCAGAAAATGTCCTAGATACATCATCCACATAAAGTTTAATTGTAGCACCGTTTTCTGCAGAAGGATCGCCGACATTTGTAATTATTTTATTTTTTGCATTGTTTTTTATTAATGAATTATTTTTCAAATATTGTAATTTTCTCGCGATATTATATTGAAGTGTATTAAAAACATTAACACTGTAATTTATATTTTCAGTTGACTCTCTCGATGTTCTTTCTGATTCATTTATATTAATTTCTAATGTTTTATTAAAATCTTTAATTTTGTTTCTATTTTTCTCTCATTTTTTTTTCTATATAAATTTTATTGACTGTATCAAAATCTTCTGATTTCAGAACATTCTTAATACTTTTATTATCAGCATCAAAATTATCAATGGCTAATATCAATCCTTTGTGTATATATAAGCCATCTTTATTTCTTTTAAGAATATTATTCAGAAATTTATCATTGATTTTGGTTTTATTAGCATTAGCTGGTTTTATTAGCATTAGTAATAAATTAACAGCATCACTGTTATCAGCTCCATCTTTAACATTTTGTAATTGCTTATTATCAGTATCATAATAATCATCATCAGTTAATATAAAACCATTTCCAGCTGGGCCTATAGAACACTGAGATGCTTTTGTATATAGATTGCCATGTGGAAGCCAATAACTAATTTATTATTACTAAAGAGTTCTCATAGTTTCGAACCTTTTATTATAAACATTCGTTATTCTTTTTTTCTTTTCAACTGATAAAAAAAATAAAATCTATATGGCTTTGCTGGAGTTTGCCTGAGTTGCCAGAAGAACTCAATCTTCAAATTAATCACATTGTTAAAAGGAACGGGATTCGAAACGTTAAAACATATTATTGAATAAAATATTCTGTAATTGGTATATCTTACTAAACATCCAGTTTCTATATTGATATCATTTAGCCCAGTTGCTAAGAAATCTGAGTAACATATAGAATAATCTAATTCTCCAGCTTCAAACGAAGTACTATAGTCATCATTAAAGTATTTATAATTATCAATTCTAACCCATGTAATTAATATACGAAGATTATCGAAAGTCGTGTTATTTTCGTTTTGTTTATTTTCCTTATCTTGGAGTTGAGGAACAATGTAATTGTTTCTAATTTCATCGCTTGTAGTGTTTATGATATATGTACCACCTTATACATTCTGAACATTACTTTTAATAACTCTTACACTACGCCAGTTGATTTCAACATCAGCTTGAGCATTTAGAGTGAAACTATTGTTTCAATTACTTGATTGGGATAGAGTTTAATATGAGGTAACCATAACTAAATATCGCTCATAACAACTTTATAATTTGCATTAGCTACGTCTATATAAATCATATCATTACTCCTTACGTCCCTAAAAGTAAGTTTAACATCAATATTTGAAACAATTTTTCTAAAATCATTAAAGAATTCAAAATAATGTCTAGTTGGAATCCATAATTTTATTTTATTACTGTTTTTTGTTAGAACCCATCTTTTAGTACAACCTTCGTCGTAAGAGGCATTAGGTTTAAATGTTGATACCAATTTATCAATTTGATCCTTACCATCCAATATTGTTATTTCATCATGATCAGTTATTAAAATTTGTTTACTTGGAGTTTCTAAAGTATCTGTACAATAAAACATATTACTTGCTTCACTAGTATTATAATCATTCGTGAAATGTATTAATCCTTGTATTTGATGTGCTAGACATGGTAATTCAATTTCTTCAATCATAGTAGTACTAATATATGATTCAGTATTTCCAGTATTAACTGACGTTACATTATCACCACCAATTGTTGTTCCATGCTGCTTTGCAATTTTTAATTCTGGACAAATAAATCCACTATAATATAATGTTATTATATATATATCATTAATGTTGAATACATAATCATCATCCTCTTGTTATCTATAATTACCTTCTCTTTATGTTGTTGTATATATTCAAAACTTTGATAATAATTAGGTACACTCGTTAGATCTCAAAATCTTTTCATTTATTATTGTGAGAATCAATATCTTTTTAAACTTATTCCAAATTTAAAATAAGGATATTTATCTAAAATCGGTTTTATATTCGATGTTTTTTTATTAAGTATATTTTTCAGTTTATTTTCCATGCTCCACTTTTTAGCCAATACTTCTACAGCTTCGTCTTTAACCTTATTACAAATAGTAGTAAATATTCCTTTCCCATAATATTTTCTATATTTTACAAATAACCACTGTTTACTATAATTCATTTATTATCGCTTCAAAGTAGCCTATAAGCAACTGTCTGTTTGTTCAAGTCAACTGGATGATTGTTCTGATCTGTAATTTTCCTCCTTATTCTATCAATAAAACTTTTAACATCTACATACATTGTATTTGTTTCTTCAATTTTAATTAAACTTCCAGGTGGTTTAGAAGGAGTCAATGAATATAAGATATTGCTAGGCTCATCATTGTATGACACTCCATTGATAACACCACAATGAATGTGAATGTCATGTACACCTCTAGAAATGCTAGCTATATATATATTCCTCTCTGTTCTTTATCAGAATACATTTTTGGTTCAAATACTAATAATTCATAAAACTTTCCTTCAGATAAGCCAATCTGATAATTTTGAAGACAATTGATTATAAACCTTGAAGATGCAAACTGAATGTCAAATTTTATAGAAGGAGAATCATTAAACAATTTAACTAGACTATAATTACCATATTCAAGTGTTACTCTTTTCCAATTATTTCCATTATAATATTTAAAAGTATTGTTATTAAATCTTTCATCGATTTTGTTCCATGACACCCACATTGACATCGATTTTGTTCCATGACACCCACATTGGCATCGATTTTGTTCCATGACAGCCACATTGACATCGATTTTGTTCCATGACACCCACATTGACATCGATTTTGTTCCATGACACCCACATTGACATCGATTTTGTTTCATGACACCCACATTGACATCGATTTTGTTTCATGACACCCACATTGACATCGATTTTATTCCATGACATCCACATTGGCATCGATTTTGTTCCATGACACCCACATTGACATCGATTTTGTTCCATGACCCCCACATTGACATCGATTTTGTTTCATGACATCCACATTGACATCGATTTTAACACTAAAGAACAGTTTCCATTACTTACATCGATGGGAGTTTTAAATTATATTGTAAAGTCCTTTGACTTCTCACTATCCTTAAACTCCAAAACTATTAATCTGCTCATTTACTTATAACATAATTCTCATTGAAATTATTCTGTGTTTGAGTAAATGTATGTAATACTTCATAAGGACTACAATCGGCATTTCTTTCTTTTTATATATTTTATACAATAATGGCCACATTTTACTGACATAATTTTGCATAGAAAGCTCGAATTGTATCTAAGTTCTTTTTCACTTGATTATAGATATTTTTCGGTTTCCTCTGGTAGTGCCCCCCCCTCAGTGGCACAGCGGTATGTCTGCGGACTTACAACGCTAGAATCCGGGTTTTGATACCCGTGGTGGGCAGAGCACAGATAGCCCACTGCATAGCTTTGTGCTTAGTTACAAACAAACAAAACAAAATCCTTTGTTATTGCAGAGCCATAGGAATTGAATTATTGAACAAAATTATATTTTGGATCATTATAATAACAAACACAATTCCACTTTTATATTATTTTAACTTCTTGGGTAATAGATCAATAGAATAAACACCTCTAAAACCTTTTTCATTTTTCATAATTGTTTCCTATATCTTCATTACTTAAGGCAGTATTTCCCAATATGAATTACTCCTTTCCTCGATTTTTTCACACCCAGACTCACAAACGTTATCCATTATTTTTGTACACCCCAAGCAGCTAACCCATCGGCTGCTCCACTAGCAATCATTGTTAATAAAGGGGTTTAAAATGGTAGAAAGCCTCCATTTTGTTTTAATTGTGTTTTTGATATTGTAATCCTCTTTCCATCTTTTATCTGTTTGATTCGTGTTTTTGTTCAAAACATTTGATGATTACATATTTTGTATTGTGAGTATTGTATTGGACAATCACAGGTGGTAAATCATATGACCTACTGGGTTTCGGCCTCCAGTTTCTGTGAGTATGGACAATCACAGGTGGTAAATCATATGACCTACTGGGTTTCGGCCTTCAGTTTCTGTAAGTGTTGGACAATCACAGGTGGTAAATCATATGACCTAGTTAATTTTCGGCCTCCAGTTTCTGTGAGTATTGGACAATCATAGGTAGATAAATCATAGTACCTAGTTAGGTTTCGGCTTCCTAGT
>NW_013675120.1:0-8152 GCF_000517525.1 Limulus polyphemus | reverse complement strand
GTAATAAAGTAAAGCAAGTTAATTATAATACCATTTCTGTAAAGTGTAATGAAGTAAAATATATTATACATATAAATACAAATTCTTGATTTATCCATTAGTTCAAGCTCTACATTCAGTTCTTACGCCCCCGGACTTCATGATATCAAAAGTCTCTCAATAAAGGTGAGAAATTGTATAGCCAATGTATAACCTGCAGGAACTTCGAACGATCTAACGAATCAGGAGTTCCTATTTCAAGTGGTATTTTGAAACGTGTGTGGCTGTTAGATCACGTGAGGCCTTCCTGTGTTGTTCAAACTGTGCCGTCATTGTATTCTTAAATCATCAAAGCGGACATTTTGGAATAAAATGAGAGAAGTGTGTGTGTGTGTGTGTGTGTTTGTATAAATGAGCCTTAAGAATATTTATCCCATACAATCTTTTTTCGTTTCAATAAACAAAGTCTCTCCTAGAATATTGTGGTGATACACGACTACGAATACATTTAAACTAAAAATCAAGGGGAACCGAAAGTTCATTAAGAATTTCTCATTTTTGTTTATCGGGATTGATAAGTCGTTTTATCTCCAAACAAGTAATACTGTTTTATTATAAGTTCCTTACATATCAGCAATAATGTTTTGAACGTAACGTACTGTTTAATATAAATTTGTTTTGCAAATATTTATATCTTCTTTGTGTAGACCCCCTCCCGATGTAAAATTATTTTTTGAGCCAGACTTACACCAAAAACATATACCAGGGTGAAATGTTTTTACGATTAATAAAACACGTATATATAAAAATAATACTAATTTAGCTCATATTCTCATCCGGCAGATTGTAACATTAAACATAAAACAGCAGAGACGATAATGGCAACAATATCAACATTTAAAATGGAATATATCGCAATTTGGATTCGAAACTATATGTGTTTGACTGGGCGTGATTTAGTGGTAGCCATTTCGGGCTGCGTATTGGAGGATCCGGGGTTATTAGTGAACCTGAGAATACTACACAATAAGGTTGTAAAGTTTAATTTTTGTGTACTGTGACTGACCACAGGATTTATTATTACGGAGGTTTTTTTTATTATTAACAGGTATACTTTTGTGTAACATATGTTTGTCCTTTGGTAAAATGTGGATTTTCCAAGCGAATGACTTATGTAAAAGTGGAGGAGTTTGGTATTCAAGCCAATTATCAATTCAAGAGAATAGCAATGTCTTGGAGAAGTATTTTCCTGAATGTTGGCCTTTCACCACTTCTGCAAAGAGCCGTGTCTACGAGCTTAATCGAGCCACGTTCTCAGTAAGAAGAACCATAGCCTGGAACCTCCAGAGCTTCTGACCAGGTTTTACCCCGGAATATTTCCCTTGATTCACAGAAAACACAGATGAGTGAGAGTGAGTGGACACTCTATAGGGCACCTAAGCTGTCATCAATCATTGTAGCCAAACTGCCAACATGGAAATTGTTCACTCATGAACAAGAATGGATGTGCTACTGGTAGGCTTCACCCATCTGTTAGAGCTATCTTGCTGTCAAAAGAAACAGCGAGCACTGAAGATGATTACCAAGAAGACCATAGTGGATCACGAAGAACCATGGGATCGTGGTATCTAGAAGATGACTTTCCTACAACAACTCATCATTCTGCCACCCAACAATATAGACCAGGCATTCATCCAAATGTGAAGGCCCCTGGGCACCAATACTACCTTATGCCTCTGACCAAGTGGGTGTCTCAGCGTGGTGCTGGCTGAAATACCATAATATACGTTTCGTTTTCGTAGCCACTGTTCCCTGTACGTAAAATGAAGCAGATTACTCTTCAACTGTTCTCTTAAATATTATATTCAGCCCACTGCTAAAAACGGATCACCCAAGAACAAATGTTGCAATTCCTGACGTTGACTCTTAATAGTCCAGTGCTTGATCCGATTTAGTAATTAAACAAGGAGCAACTCAATGACTGAGACACGACACAGTCATAGCTGAGTTGCACCAGCATTTTGACTCAAAGGAAAACCAAGATGTCCATTAAGCTGTGATTAAGGGTCAAAAAATAAAAAAAATAGTATCAGCATATTGTGGGGGTTTGTGCAAAACAAAATGATACAACATTACTGTTTCTGTGGGATCAGGTTCAAAGTAGTAAATATGAGCAGTTTACAGGTGACGAACAATCCCACAGTGACCGCTGTAGCGATTTTACCTCAACTAGATCACCCTTCAAAGATGTCTGCATTGTGAAAATGGAAATCTTATGATCTACCAAACTCTGCATAGCCAAAGGTACATCTTAATGACTGAATACAGCTATACTGGATACCAGAGGGTGGGTATGGCTTCTCAGGGCAACTTATGAAGGTTGTGCCACAGTAAATGTACTTGATACCTCTCCCCATATATGAGAACCAAAGCACCTACTGTCGCTATAGGCTGATAGGTCATTATAAGTGGAATTTCCTAAACGTGCAGTTCTGTCCAACTGCTCAGCACACACAAAAGGGCCAAAGGCAAGCTATGGATAACATTCTTCCATCTTTGGAAAAGTAACAGATCCCAGAGGAAAATTGGCCAAAGCAGGAAAAACTCCAGCAAATAATTGTTGTTTCTCTGTTATAGAGAATAGCTCTGGATATAGCTGGTCCATTCCAAGATCCTGAGTAAGGTAATTGGTATGTGCTCATCATTATTAATTACTTCACCAAGTGGGCCATAGTTTATCCATTGGTTGATATACTACCACAGTTCATTTACGATGTTATGGATGAACAATAAACAGGATCATTCAGTGAATAGAGAAATACACATGGACTAAGTGGCCAATTAAAAACATAAACATCCAGTTATTTCCTGAGTTATGTAAAGTGTTGAGTGTGATGAAGATACACACCTTGCCTTATCGCCCACAGTGTAAGGGTTTGGATGAATAAATGATACAGATCATCAAGCAAATGATGGCATATCATGCAACAGAGCAAAAGTCGACTGGTTATTTGCCAAAAATGCTCATTGCCAGTCTGAGCAGTTGGAGAGTGTTTTTAGGAGTTCCACGGTATTTGTTGGCTGAAAGGGCATTGCAACCTAACTTTCAAAACTGTCATGTGGTGTTATATTATCAGATGTATATCCAGTTCATCATGTGATAGCCACTTGATTATTGTGTAAGTTAGAACAGCTTATACAACATGTCTAACATTTACATTTGAGAAGGTTGGAAACGATCGTTAAGATTCCTAATTCGCCTGAAGGCTTAAAGAATTTTGCAAACCTTGCTTCCCAACCAGTGCTTATGCAACAAATTGCATAAGATAATGAGTGTGCATGGAAGTGCAAAATTTAAGAAGCATTTATATATAAGCACCTGAGATTTGCACATGGCTTCAACATGTACAGTGAGAAAATTGTGTTCTTAATCAACACAGAATATGTCTCAGGCTACAACAAATCTTAGTAAAAAAATTTCCTTGTTCCGCTAGATTTTACCTCTAATTTTTTTTTGTAATGCCACCTGTAATGGGTGGATCGGTCAACAGATGGCGATACAATATTGTATAGTATTGTGACTGGTATATATAATGATCTTGGACAGTAAGTGTGTTTCACTGCTGAATAGCGTATTCTGTTTGTGTCAGTCTGAGTATTATCAATGTAAACTATGTTGGAGAGCAAACATACTACTCAAGGCTGAAGTAGTTTTTGTTTAAAAGTCTTAGTTCAACTGGATTCCACGTGTGATTATATATTTCTTGATGCCGAAAGAAATAGAATCGAATTTATGGACTATGTTATGGTACAGTATCAGAAGTGCAACTAATGAAATGTTGCCAGTGAAAGAACCCAGCAACATTACTACAGTTACCATGCATAGTATGTAATGTAGAATTTCAAACCCTATACATTCATATGATGATGATGCGTAATGTTAATACATAAATGTATATCAACATAGGTATCTAGTTATATACGTGCGTAGTGTTTCACCCACACATAGAGATATTTGTTAGGTAAAATCGTTCAAGGCTGTTCTATCACGTACATGAATAAATTACACTGAGATACACAACTATCAGAAAACAAATGGATAAAAGATAAAGAATATTAAAATGGTGATATATATGAAATGAACTTTGCCACATCATAGAGTGATATTTTGTGCCAACATTTTCAGTTAAAACACGCATTAGTGTAGACTTTGATAGTAGGGCCTGAAGCAGAGTGTAACAGCCACTGTACTTTGTTTGTATCGGGATGAAAACAAGGGGGATGTAAGACGTTTGTGCTAATAGAATACCATGGTAAGAACCCAGAGGACAATACTTGCATAGTGCATACCTGAATTCAGTTATTTTTGTGCGAACATGTACTTGCAGTTTCGCTTACTTCCTTCTCCATAAAAACCGGACAATGGTAGAAGACTCACGTGTGTGTGTGTGTGAATGGTTCTCATATTAGCTGTGGTTGTGCTATGCAAAGACCTTGTGGAAAGCATAACTGTATATTGATCAAGTATACATCTTGTATAGTGCTGAACTGGGACACTCACAGGTGCGTGAATGACATCTTCTATAAGAAACTTTAGCATGAGCACATGTATACCCATCAAATGGCACTTGACGAAGACAATAATTTTGACACTAAGTGTCTTTGATTTGATTTTGCAGCAGAATTACATTTGCATCCAGGATGGCACAAATCAGAAACCTAAAAGAACTTCTAACCAATCAGAAAGCAAGTTGATCAAGCATTTTCATTCCTGATGTTTCGATAGAAAATCAAATCATTATTGACCCTTCGAGATATCTTGTTTTTAACTAGTCAGAAATGATGTTTTTGTTTGTTGTTGTTGCTTAGTTATTTGATATATCTTACATTTCTAACATGGAAAAAACATGCTGTTTAGTTACTTCGAGGGCTACTCTGAGGAACCTGGGAGTAAAACTGACAACAGTCAACAAGAACCCATGGAAAGGATCTTCTACTGGGGCAACCCTGCTATATATTGGCTGTGTTGGACATTAAAAATGACTGAATTCTGGTAACTTTGTAACCAACATGTTCCTCCTGCAACTATCACCTCATTTCTGGATCTTCTACCGCCTATATATAAGCTGTCGCCATCTATTGGTAAAGTAAGAACACTGCACTGTTTTTCAACATAAATTGTTAATATAATTTTAAGTACAATTACTACTCAACCGTATCACAAATCCGAATAGCAGAAAATGATATAATTTTCGGTTTGGTCTTTTTGATTTCGAGATTCATCAATATTCATATTTTTGAATTTTACAAACATGAAAAAATTGAAAACTCTTACAGCTATTTTATTTCACAGAGGTTGTATTCATCACTCTTTTCTTTTTTGTCAGGTACAACCCACTCAACTAGGATAATATATATAATTTATACATTAATAAAATAACGGCCTGACTACCTTATGCGCAGAGAGTATACTTCTGCGGACAATTCAGCTGGCGACTGATTCAATAGTTATCTTGGCGGCTGCTTTAAAGAACAGAATTGCTTTAGGTTTTAGAGTAATGAATAAACTTCCGAATATATATATAAATAATCTGAATACTTAATCACTTTAGAAGTCAATCATTTAAGTTTTTCTCATCCGTAAAAAAAATAAAAATTCATATACCCTCTCTCAGTTTTGCCTTATGGTGATTACATCCAGGTTAGTTGTGTTATTATGGTTATATCAATAATATCCAATAGTTTCCGAAAGATTACGTTTTGAACATTTTCAAGAAAAAAAATTAAACTTTAACACTAAACCAATCTTAGTTGAGGCTCAAATACAGAAAATGCTGACAACTATTGGAAAATGCTAATCCTTGCTGTGCAACAGGTAGTATTTTCAGTATTAAAATTTGATAAGTTTCTTAGAACTTAGTTAAATCTGCCCATGCCTATATTGCCAGGTGCAACAGTGGCAGCTCGAACAACAAAATAAACAAGAGAGATTACAGCAGTTGTTGGAGGAAAAAGAAAAGAAACAAGTAGAACGAGAAAATGAACGAGAAAAGAAACAAGAAGAGACACAACACTCTCTTCTTGTTTATTTTCTTTTTCCTCCAACAACTGCTGTAATTTCTCTTCTTGTTTATTTTGTTGTTCGAGCTGCCACTGTTGCAGGTTTTCTTGCAACTGCTGTTGTCTCTCTTTTTGTTTCTTTTCTTTTTCCTCTAACAATTGTTGTAATTTCTCTTCTCGTTCTTCTTGTTTCTTTTCTTGTTTATTTTCTTGTTCTTCTTGTTTTTTTTCTTTTTCCTCCAACAACTGCTGTAATTTCTCTTGTTTATTTTGTTGTTCAAGCTGCCACTCTTGCATGTTTTCTTGCAACTGCATTACAGCAGTTGTTGGAGGAAAAAGAAAAGAAACAAGAAGACAAAGTACAGCAGTGGCAACTGGAACAAGAAAGGAAATAAGAAGTACAAATGGAAAAAATTAGTAAATTTAAAAGCGAATTAGATACGTTAAAGGACGATCTATTGTCTTTTACACGAGGAGGATACATTGACCATCGACTTAATCAGCCCCAGACAATGACAAGCCCCTTCCAGACCCTGCAGCTAAACCCTTATGCAGACATATTCAGTCCTGTCAGAAGTCAGTCCCAGATATGAATGACAGTACTAGGAGTGATCCAGTACGAAGAAAGCCACAGAATTCGATGCGAAGGCTCCGTGGGAAGTATATTGAGCACAATTTGAGCTACTGGCAGAGATGAATGGATGGACAGAGGAGCAGAAAGCTGTATATCTGGCAACGAGCTTGAAGGGACAACCACTGGAAATACTTGGACAGTTGACAGCAGCCGACAAACACAACTATAGAGCACTGGTAGAGGCTCTGGAACTCAGGTACGGAACCCAAAACCAGACAGAAGTCTACAAGGCCAGGTTCAGGACGAGAGTCCGTGCTAAAGGGGAGAGCCTGCAAGAGCTGGCACAGGACTTGGAGAGCATGGCACACAAGGCCTACCCAACTGCATCACCCGATGTCCTCAAGTTGTTGCTGAGGGATCAGTTCATAGATGCCTTGGACAGTCCACAACTTAAGATACAAGTGAAGCAAGCACACCCCTCTACCATGCAGGATGCAATGGCCAGAGCTCTCGAATTTGAATCCTATGTTAAGTCCAGCACAAAAGTACCATGGTTAGTACAGTCATCTGGATTCAAGGCCAGAAAAGGTCAACTTTGAGAGAAGTTTGAGGGACTTTGCTGGCACTGTAATAAACCTGGGCATAAGAGAGCTCAATGCTGGAAACTTCAAATGTAGATACTATGTGTGCTTGTCATTTTACACTTAGCTGTTGGGACTTTCAAGATCAGGGTTGATGGTCGTCGCTCAACACCAACCACTACTGGTCTCCTTGAGGCCGACTTGTTGGTAATATTCCTCCTACACTGGCTCCTCAAATGTCCGTGCTTTCCACAGTTCCAACAACCTTTCTGGATACCAGCCTTTCCCTCTGTGGCACCTCCCCTGTGCTTCTGGTACTCCTTTGTTATCCAGCACCTTGATGCTCACAAGGGTCTGCTGAGATGCAGAATCTATGACAAAGTTGCACCTTTGGCCATCCAGCTTCCCTGTCCTGTACAGAAGCTCTGTGGTGTGACAGGACATTCTGCAAGGTTGTGGGGACCAGTGTGGGTTACTATCGAGCTCATGGGCATGAAAAACAGACAGAAAGTATACTTGGCTGACATTGAAGACCAATGCATATTAGGATTGGACTATCTACTACCGAGGAAGTGTGTAGTTAACTTTGATAAAATGACGATTGGAAACAACAAAGGCCAACTCCAGTAAGCGTTGCTACATCCGTTGATTTGCATGTCACAGCAATTAAATCAACTACAATACCACCTATGTCAGAGAAGATAATTTGGGGTAGGATAAAAGAACATCCCCATGGAAGCCCAATGCTGTAGAAGCAGTGGAAGACCCATCCAGGCCAGCGGATTTGAAGATTGGAAGGTCACTTGTAGTAGGTCATCATGTAGTACCTATAACAGTGGCCAATTTCTCTAAATGTGAGCAGACACTTAAGGATGGGGCATTGTTGGGTGTGTGCCAGGAGGTAGAGCCAGTCAATGTTAAAGCAAGGAATACAACTGTAAAGAAAGGACATACACTT
>NW_013675119.1:12902-23014 GCF_000517525.1 Limulus polyphemus | reverse complement strand
ACCTCGTTCGATGTGCTAACTTCACATAATTGATTTTTGAAAATGTTTGCTCACAGACATAAGTTGTTCCAAACACTGATGCCATACCAGAGGCAAATGGTGATAAGCGGACCCGAGCTGTTAATCCGCTGTTCATGGTCTGAGTCTCGTAGGAGCAAAAATATGCTCCTCCCTTTGGGACCGAGAGTTCACTTGTAAAGGTCAAATCGGTTAGACAAGGGTACCCCAAAAGTTTGCAGTGGGCAGCGTTGTTTAACTGCCTTCTCTCTAGTTTATGAGTTCAAAATTACGGACAACTATGCACAAACAATCTTTGTGTAGCTTTGCGCGAAAGACAAGTTATGGGTGGCTTTTGAATTAATTAATTCAATTTCAACATTCATTTCCCAAATAAATATTAAATTACTTTGAACACTTACTCTACCGTAAATGAGCATAAAAATGTTTTCTACAGCCTGTATTACAATTTGAGTTTATTTTATTTATATCAATAATAAATATAACATCATGGTTTATTTTGACTAATAGAATACATCTTCATGGAAGTGTTTTCGCAGCATGATAATTACTTTTTATCCTTGAAACAACAACAAAAATCCTTTGAATTTGTTTAGCAGTACCTTCAAGGAGCCATCGTAATATAAGAAGCTGACATTCCAAGATGTGTTAAAATAGCAGCGCTTTTTACCTTAACCCACCGATCACGCTAAACCACCGTTTTTATGTTTATTCGCTTGAACAGCAGCGCTTTTTACCTTAATGCACCGATCACGTTAACCCATCGTTTTTATGTTTGTTCGCTTGAACAGCAGCACTTTTTACCTTAATGCACCAATCACGTTAACCCATCGTTTTTATGTTTGTTCGCTTGAACAGCAGCACTTTTTACCTTAACCTACCAGTCACGTTAACCCATCGTTTTTATGTTTGTTCGCTTGAACAGCAGCACTTTTTACCTTAACCCACTGATCACGCTAACCCATGGTTTTTATGTTTGTTCGATTGAACAGCACCTTATGCACACACTGAGCTAAAGGCCTTGAAAGAGACACCTATGATTAAGGCATAGCCATCTTTAATTTGAATTGTGGTGCAGACGGAAGACAACCAGTCAGCAACACTCTCCGTCTGTTTGTTTGTTTTAGAGCAAATCTACATCTGGCTATCTGTTGTGTACTCCACGGGGAATCGAACTCCAGATTTTAGCGTTGTAAGTTCGTAAACTTCCACTGGGGGACTCTCGCCATCTGACGTGGCTAGCCTTAACCAATTAGTCGGATTGACTGTCACTTTTATAATGCACCCACAACTGAAAATTTGAAGAGTATTCTGTAGCACCATGTCTGAGCCCGAGACCCTCGGATCCCTAGTCCGATACGGAGCAATTGTGAGCCTTGCATATTTTAAACATTGGTAATTAGTCCAATATCCGTAAATGTTTTATATGTTAAGCACTTATATCAAGAGCAGTACACAAATATTTGAGGGAATAACGGCTAATTACTTTTAGAACAGGTTCTTCTCCTGAAGACAAATAGCCAACTAGCCGAAAGCGGTACAGTTAGAGTTTTTGTGTCTTTTGAAATCTACTATATATATATATATATATATAATTCTGTTATTTTAAATTATATTTGTTTCTTTTTTAAAGTGTAATTTGTGCTGCTGTTCGTAATGTTTACCAACTGTTTCTTTATCAAGTCTTGACAAAAACTATGTTCTTTTTTTCTGTAAGATATAAAAAAACAAAACCAGATATTTTCATCAAGGCATCTCAATAGCGAACTTGTATTTCTTAGATCAGTAATATTTACCTTACCAGCATAGATCAGTAGTCTCCAAAGAGGTATTTGTCTCGAGATGGCCTCGATATCTCTCCCTTACTTATGGAGATACTACACGTATCGCCAAGCTTAGCAAACCGGTTTCGTAACCTAGTTTCTTGTCAGGTACACTCGCATCGTATTTGTACTTGTGTTTCAAATCTACGTGTGTTTATTTAAATTGTTTGATTTATGTTCTTACAAACTGTAGTTTCGCTTATATCCCAAAGTCTTTGTGTTGGTTCGAACGAAATGTATGATTAACGTCGTGGAGATTAGGGTGACTGTTTGTGATTGGGAAAACGTGGCCAGATGGGTGCAACTTAACCTTTCGACTTCCGAAGTGGCCGCTACAGAATCTTACCCGCTATTTTGTTAAGCCTTACAACAGGTAAATAAGTAACATTATATTAATCTCTTGCTACCAGGTGGCTCATTAGAATTTCTAATTCGCAAACAGGCTGAATATTACTTTCTTTAGGGGAGCGTCAATAAAAAAAATAATAATTTATAGGAAGCGACAAGATTACATGTTTTGTTCACTAGACATCAACACAAGATCGTGTGAGTGTTATTAACGTTACTGATCATCATCACAAGACAGTGTGAATTTTATTAGCGTCACTGATCATCAGCATAAGACAGTGTGAGAGTTATTAATATCACTGATCATCAGCACAAGATCGTGTGAGTGTTTTCAATGTCAATGATTATCAGCACAAGACCGTGCGACTGTTATTAATGTCTGAAATTTTAGCTATATAAAGATGTTGAGCTATAGACTAATATTTTATGAACGAAAGATGAATTGTCAAATGTCCATTAAATCCTTTTTAGTATCATACAAATAGATTGGAAAATTTAAGGCAAAATATATTATGAATTACTTTTACAGTTACTAGTTTTTAAGTGCATGAAGCACGCGGTTATTAGAAGTTGTCCTGTAAACATGTAGGTTATTGGTCCAACCAGGTTATTCTGCTCGACATATGCAAGCTAGACCAAGGGCCGGCGACAGGATTCCTGTGGACTTGGTGCGGAAGCTGATAATAAGGCACCTTAAAGTTTACTTCAGTTTTAAAAGGAAATATAAAACAGGACAGAATTGATCAAAAGTAATGATTCTATAACACATTAAAAATACGAATATTGATAGTTTTTAGGGATCCTTGTGACTGGGGCTTTGGTGTAGTGCATCCGTTAACCGTTGCACTTCCCCTAGCGTCAACACATTCCTATATTCTAAGTGAAATATTGCAGACTTAACATTTTGGAAATTAGAGCCCTCAGGTTGAATAGAGATGATCTTTGAAATGGCACGGGAAACAGTATAGTTCAAAGGCCACGTGTCTCAAGCTAAGATTTCTATAATTATCACATTACAAGATAAATAACTGAAAATTTGAAATGAACTCAGTCTAGAAAGAAATTAATTAAAATTGAGCAACAATCTTGAGTTTAGGAGTACAAGTGGCACAGCGGCATGTCTGCAGACTTACAGCGTTGGAAACCGGGTATCAATACGCGTGGTGGCAGAACCCAGATAGCCCTTTGTGTAACTGAACTACAAGCAAGCAATGGTTTTGTAACAGACGATTTTGTCAAGTGGCTCATTTTGTAAACCTAAATAAAACTCCCTGAAAAAAATAAATAAATCAAATACAACTTTTATTATTACAAAATAAGTTTTTGAAATATGAGTTATTAATGTTACATTTACACATAAAGCAAAAATTATTTTGAAGTTTTGAAACAGTTTTTGTGGGATAACAGACTTACATTTATACAAAGTTGTACGGAAATAAATATTTTATCCCTCAAACAGCTATTTCAAAACTTAATATTGTTATTAAGTTAAGTGGGTACCTGTTAAACAGAAAGCATTACTTTGTATCATATGCTATAATGTAAGATAATATACTAATTTTATTTTGTGTAATTGTCATTTCTATGATTTATGGTTCTATGTATGTGCTAAACACAACAGGGATTATCTAAATACATTATGAAATAAAAAATGCCTAAGAAATTAACTAAACTTATTACTTACTTTTTTGTAGATATTAGTGCTTGTTCAAGTGGGTTTCCTGTTTTCATGACTATTTTATTGTTTGAAGAAGCTGAAAAGGTAGGGGAAATATTTAGGAATACAGTTCGGGCTATAGATTAATTCATTATATTATCATTCCATCACGGAAACTTGTTTGTTACAGAAATGCTCAAGAGGTGGCGAAAACTAAGCTATATCCCATTATCTGCAATAAAGCTGAAAGGCCTAATATACCAGGCCGCATTAAGCTAGTAACAACGGCCTGATGCAGTAAGCAAATAAGAAGTAACTTTGATGAAATTACACACATATAAGAAAAAAAAAATCAATGCTTCACATATGTTGTTAAAACGTTTCGGTAACTGGAATATTGTAAAATTCTAGACTTGAATATCGTATAAATACAATGCTCATATTCAAATTGTTAGTTATTGTACTAAACTTTTAATAACATTTTAATTCTCTGATAAGTTTTTTTTATAATACTTGAATTTAAAACATTTTAACCCTTATTCGTTTCAAAATTTTCGCACAAAGTTATTGAGGACTATCTAGTCTGGTTTCGTTTTCTAAAAAGAAGCCTCCAGAATAAGTGTTAAGGCATTTTGTGTTGAAATTTTGTATAAAGTTGTTTTACCATAATTTGGACCTGCTGAATCCAAAAATGCTGTATACCATTTTAAGCCCTTAAAATTGCAAAAAACCAAATGGCCGCTAAAAGAAATATAACTATGATCTGGAATACTTTTCTCTCATTTTACTATCCAAAAGCAGTTAAAATACACCTGGTGTGCTATTCATTTAACTTGTTGGTTTTAAAACATAATTTTTGCCAATATTACAAAAAGTATCATATCATTATGTCATTTTAATTGTAAGATTTCTCAACAATTCTAGGCAGTCATAAGTGTTAATTGTTATCAGTTTAATGCAACCTATATCAGAACGTATATTGGTCTAAGTTATAAATTAGGTCTTTCTAAAATTTTTAATTTATCAGATTATATCATGGCCCTCACTGGCACTTGTGCCACCATATTCTAATTTGACAGGAAACTGGTACAAAATCATACATTCCCTGATACAGGTTAGGATGTTGAAATTTTTAGTGTTAATTGGGTGATACATCAAATAAATAAATATAAATAAATAAACAATTCATAAATCAATATATGCTATGACTTGACTCTACGCTACTTAGTGTGACAGTAGTGAAGTTATATGTGCTGCTGAACAACATGTGATGTAGCAGAAGTATTAAAAGAAGATGAATTATTCAGAGGTAAATGATTAAGACTTATAAAACCTGATGTTAACCTTCTTAAGTGAGTGATAAGAGGGTATTCTAGTGAAGTGTATTTCTGGTAAAAGACTCCCTGTGTATTTGTTTTTCTATGATGGCTCATAAGGCACACTAACTTTGATTCTAAGTGTAATATTGCTGTAATTTATATGATAATGTTCAGTTTGTATTGCATATGTCGTGAAATAAGAGTTCATTGAACGTGAGCTTATAAATGCTATTGTCTAGTGTATTTTCCTGTCTCTGATTTCCTTGTTATGCAGGCATAATCACCAACAGTCCCTTTTTTGACATTTTACTCTTTATTTTTAAATGATCACAGTGAGGCTGTATTTCTCTCATTTTCTTTTGTCTTATTAGGTTTTCCTCATAAAGTAGAAGTTATATGATTTGGGTGAAGCTAAGTATGCTAATGAGGTGGTGGCAGGTGTAGTGAATAATCATGGTACCACTTTTAATCTAAAATGGTCGAGTGCTGTTTCACTGACACTGTGCATAATTTGCCAAGAGCCTAGAAAAGACAAGCTAATCAATGGTGGAAAACAGGGAATGAGAACACTGAAAGAATGTGCTAACCAGAATCATAAAATGAAAGATAATAAAATCAAACTTATCATAGACAACATTTTGAATATCTCCTCAGATGATTCATTGAAATGGAACAAAACTTGCTAGTCCTGGCTAACAGATAAAGGCAAAAGGTGAAGCTGTGGAGCTCATAAAAACTATTAAATTGGGACTTTGTTTGTTTTGTCGAGATGCTACAAAGGAGCCACTCCATCATGTTGCATCATTCAATATGAGCAAGAAGATCATGGATGCTTCCAAATGTGACCAAATACTGAGTATAGCACTTGCAGATTGCAGTGATCAGATCGCTGCAGGGGGGGAGAGTATCATAAGATGTGTAATACTCTCTTCTTGAGGAAAAAAATCAAAATTACAAATAACTGCTGAGGAATGTAATGTTGGAAAGGAATGGCTACGTGATGATATTGAGCAGTCTGCAGAAAAGGGTCACATTTTGGATTTTTGTGATGTTTAGATAAGATATTGTCCTATTCCTCCCTCATTCACAAACCGCAGCTCCTCATTCAAAGAGAAACTCAGACGGTATGTTGGAAATGCCTACGAGTTTAATGTTTTTCACACAAACATAGAGTGTGAGAAGCGTACAGTGATGTTTCCAAAGCAGTTTTCCCACATAGCTATTGCTAAAATTGTGGATTCTGCAACAAACAATGAAGAAGATGAATTTCCAATTCAAATATATAAGCCAGAAGAGGATATTTTCCTTTCCCTTGTGCATGTTGCCTTAAAGCTCAAATCAGACATTCTGGGACAGGCACCTTACAAAGGAGTCACTTAACATTTGAAAAAAACACTTGCCTGTATACCAGAGAGCTTACAAATGTTCATGAAAGTCCTTTATGGTGGAGAAGATGTGCTTGATAGTGATGAAGATATTGATGATGATCAATTAGACAATGAGGACCAAATGACAAAATGACAGAGCGAATCTTGAGTGTTGGTCAAGACCTTGTCTACGGTGTTACTGGAGGGAAATCTGGACACCAATACATGTAGAACTTGGTTACTCTTTACATCATGCTACAAGATAAAAAAAAATCTAGTGCAACTGTTTTATCTAGTTGGTCACATACTGAGCAACTAGAATATTCTCCAACTAGATACTGCCACGGCAGAATCTGTACTGAAGTCAACGGACCCTATTATTGGGCGTATTCTACCAGATAATTTGATTCAAAATCGCTCTATTCATTTAACTTATACATACTAGTCTAGAAGGGAAGGACACATTTCATGCCATTCAAATGGCTGCCTGGCAAAGAAGACCACCTGCAGGAACATCTATACTGCAGAATCTTTAACCATCACACGACACAACTCTTAATGTCCCAAATGTTGTCAACACAGACATTGCTACAGATACAGTGGTTGGTGTTGCTGAATCAAAATTCAATAAACCAGTACTGATGGAATGGTTCCATAAAGACAAATAAGAAAAAAAAAGAAGTGGACATTGAAGCAAATGCAAAGAAAATGACTTTTATAATGAAATGGCATTCTGAATAACTGAAGAATGAAAGGACACAGTTCAATCAGAAATGCAATGACAGAAACTCACCACAAACAACAATTGGATATATGCCACTTATACTGTCTCCAGCACATGATATGGGTACTCGGAATACTGTGGTGAGGAGATGCAAGTATGTGGCCGAATCATATGATCAGAAATACATCATTATCACAGTGGATGAAGTCTTATATTGTAAATTGATGGAACTGAAATGGAGATACAGAGAGTACCAAGAAATATTGAATCCAAAAATCGGGGAACTTCATACAGCAATGAACTATATGAATGCAATAGGCTCGTGTGAACATTAGCAGAATTTTTACCATATCAATATATTCTAACCAGAGCATATAGTTTGGATCTTCGCTGTGAGTCTTTATAAATTGCATCAGGGCATTCCTAAGGGTTCGACGTGCATGTGTTGACGTGGAGGAATGGTTTGTGGGAACTTCAGCTCTTAGCATTCCAGTAAATGCTACCATATTTCTTCAGATATGACCACACCACAATCCATTGATGTAGTGGAGGAGTTCTCAAGAGATAACTTTGTTATAAAGGTTGGTCAGAGGAGATCTAGCTAAGTGGATCCAGACCAGGGCCAGTAATGGCTTATGGAACAGGGAAAAAGGAGGAGGGATTGTGGGAATAACAAAGGCAATTTCTGCATTCAGCAGATGGTCTTTGTCTTTCAATATGCAGGCACAGATTTCAGCAGATACAAAAATTTATATGGCCTGAATTCGATGAGTCACTTCTTCATAAAAAGGCAGGAAGACATCGTCGACAGAAGAACTCTCAAGCAGAAGCTAAAGTTGTTAGTATCATACAAAAATTTGAAGTTTTGCTATGAACAGAGTACATAGTGAGTGTCTAGGAAACATAGCAACAAAAGATCAGGTTACAGTAGACATAACTAGTGCTCTTCTCCCTGCCAAAGACCTTAGACAAAGCAGATGGAGGAATTTGTTAATGACTGCCTTATACACGGGGATGATGATGCCCCTTCCAAAACATTCTCTGACCCTGTGCACAAGAACAAAGCTTTGACATTCTCGAATGTCTATGATGTCCTAAAAGCAGGTGACCGAATAGCAAAAACACTTAAAGCAGACAGGTAAGTTCTACAAAGACTTGTCTTGGCCTATGAAGCTGGTGGACAGGTTGACTTGGATCAGATACTCCAGCATGAGCTTCTCCCTGTTCCACTAGTATTAGCTGAGCTACACACTGGACAGAAGTCTATACTTGTTGATGAATTTACCAAGGGTGTGAGTTGTCCATCTTCAATCAATATTGATAAAGATGTTACCTTCCTTACTGATGGACAAGCTTTGTGATTGCACTAGGGAAACCATAGTATTCCAAAATATTTGGTGATTTTGGAGAAGCTTTTGTACGCTCAGTATATCAATTTGGCCCCAGATACAAGCGGAATGATGTACTATTTGATAGATACAAGACAAATTCAGTAAAGGCAGGGATTAGGGAGAGGCAGAAAAAAGGAACCAGAAACTCGTATCGAGTCTGATGAATTTTTGTTGCCACAAGACTGTCAGAGATTCCTTTCCCATCCTGATAACAAGGCTGAACTTACGGATTTTTTATCAAGAAAATTTGTCATGGGTTCTCCCACTGACAAGAAAATAGTAGTTACAGGAGTCTTTCATGAGGAAACAAGGTAGTCTGCAATGTACCAGAGGTTGATCTAGGGGTACTTGAAGGGTGGCACGAGGAGGCAGACACAAGAATTGTACTTCACTGTGTAAATAGAAGCACTGATACTATTGTGGTCTCTGCTAGAGACACAGACGTACTTCTCTTGCTCATGGCATACTACAAAAATATGACCTGCAGACATTTATGGATGGAGGAAGGTATCTACAAAAAGCCAAAGTTCATACCCGTGAAAGAAGAAATTGACTCATATGGTTTAGATGGTTCAAGGCTGTGATACAACTTCATACATATTGGGTCATGGCAAGAAAACAGCTTTGGAAGTTTTCTTTGAGCACAAAGAATTACTTCATGGCCTTGGCCAAGAGCTATTAACTGAGGATACAATTGCAAGTGTGGAATCTTTCCTATGCAGAACTTACAATGTTCCAGAAGCAAGTAGTTCTATTCAGGAAAGGACTAAACCCAGAACGTTTGCCTCCAACAAGTGATGCCACTAAATTGCATATCAGTAGAGCCCATCTCCAAGCTTTAACTTGGCTACAAGCTGACAAAAAACATCCAACTCTTCCACCATCCACCACAATAGGATGGGAACTAATAGATGGCCACATAAAACCGACAGTTTTGTCTTTGATCTCTGTTTCAAAATCTTGTATGAAATTCGTTACTTGTGGTTGCACAACCAGATGTTCATCTTTACGATGTAAGTGCAGAAACTTTAGACTACCTTGGACTGGATTTTGCACATTTTCTGGAGACTGTAAGAATGGATCACAATAAACTAAAATGATGGTGAGAATGTAATCATATGATGTTGGATTGCTTTACATAACTTTGTAACTGTTAACAAAACTAAGGTGCAATAGCATGGTGGTAAACAGTGTTTATCAACACAAAAACAACCTGTACTGATGTTTTATGGTGCATAGGTAATATAGAATTACTTATTATGAAACTATAAAAATAATTCCTTACAAAATCTTAGCGTGAAAAAAAGTCTTTTCCGAAAAATAAGCCTTCAAGTTTTGTTATTTTGTCGCTAAAATGTCATTTGTATACAAGATTACAGAGGGAAGGTTTGATAACTTTATCTTTTCATTTTAATAGATTATACGAGTTGTATAATGGGGAAAATAGTTCCAAGATCACAGTTAT
>NW_013675119.1:5445-12122 GCF_000517525.1 Limulus polyphemus | reverse complement strand
CACCGGCACATTATTTGCTGCGAGGTTCTCTGATGATGACAACTTATGCACCAGCACATTATTTGCTGCGAGGTTCTCTGATGATGACAACTTATGCACCAGCACATTATTTGCTGCGAGGTTATCTGGTGATGAAACTTATGCACCAGCACATTATTTGATGCGAGGTTCTCTCGTAGATTATTCAGGTTGGGGATCATACATGACGCTAACGGCCTTGAAACCATAACAATGGTCTGGATGTCATCGGTAGCTTGTGTTTCAAGGATCGGACGATTTTTGTTAGCTTGCAGAGACTTTAGAGCTTTTCACGCTTTCTTCTTTCCATAACCATAGAAACCTGATACGCTGTCACAGCCAGTCAGTGCATGAAATGCTGGAAGACTTGCGCACATCTTGTTCATCTTTCCTTTGAGACCTGTTGTTGATTGTGTTCAGCCGGTTGATTAAACTCCTAAAATATAGCCCTTTCCGAGGTTACAAATAATATAAAACTATATAACATCACAGTAATCATTTGTTGGTTGTAAAACAAAATATATTGACGTCATAGATGGAATACAGTTAATGTTGTTATGGCTTCATACAATTTGATATTATAGTTTTAAGTTAAAAAGAAAACAAATCATTATTCATATTTTAAAAATTTCGTAGTAGTTGTGAAATTTGATATATATTTTAGGTCATTGAAGATTATATGCACATTATTTTCAGATTGTATCACAGAATGTTGCTATGAAGTAGCAACACTTTCCACATCATTTTACCCCTAGTGATTCAGCGGTAAGTCTGAAGGCTTATAACGCTAAAAAACGGGTTTCGTTACCCGTGATGGGCACAACACATGTAGCTTTGTTATCAACAAAAAACAGATCAAACAAACAAACAACCCACAGCAGTCTGAAAAATGCCTATCACGACTGTTCCTGATGTTTCAGTGTGTAAAGAGATATCGTAATATCAGATTTTGTCGATCTCTTTAAACAAATATATAATGTAAAGTATAAAGTGTGTGTTTGTGTAATTTTAATGGTTCTATTTCTTAGATATGTCTTTGAATTTTTCAGAAAACAATGACAACTTGAAAGCTGGAAACACACGACAAAACTTTAAAAGGTTTCTCTCCACGTCGTCCAATCCTTTAATGAAAGTTTTCTACTTGGTACTCAAGGATAAACTTCTTTGTAAAAAAAAGGTCAATATAAAATTACTCTGTAAAATATAAGTGTATTTTTAAGTTTTAATAAAGTAAACAGTGTTTTCTTTCGCAGAAGTATAGAACAAGGCCCGGCATGGCCAGGTTGTTAGGGCGCTCGACTCGCAATCTGAGGGTCGCGGGTTCGAATCCCCGTCACACCAAACATGCTCGCCCCTTTCAGATGTGGGGGCGTTACAATGTGACGGTCGATCCCACTATTCGTTGGTAAAAGAGTAGCCCAAGAGTTGGCGGTGGGTGGTGATGAGTAGCTACCTTCCCTCTAGTCTTACACTGCTAAATTAGGGACGGCTAGCGCAGATAGCCCTCGTGAAGCTTTGCGCGAAATTCAAAACCAACAAGTATAGAACAAAAGCTAAGACGTCACAGAATAATCGTGTATAGAGATCTGTGAAGCATTTTAGAAGATTAAAAAGCCCTTGATGATTAGTTAGTTTAATATGGTAGTTTTTTCACAGTTTGTACATAATTTCTACACAATATATCAGCCAATAAAGCGTGCACTACTTACAGTTTATACCAAAATAATGTTAGTTGATCTTTTGTAAGTGAATCACTAGTCCATCTAAACTTCTCGTGATTTAGTCATACAAGCATCAATATGATAAACTGGGGGTTTTCAACAAGGCTTTAGAAAATCCTTGGCTGTAGGCAGATTGTTTTGTAACAAAATCACTAGTCCATCTAAACTTCTCGTGATTTAGTCATACAAGCTTCAATATGATAAACTGGGGGTCCTGAACAAGGCTTTAGAAAGTTCTTGGCTGCAGTCAGAATGATTCGAGGCTGAATCTACATCGTCCAAATAAGATCAGTATGTTTCGGTAAATAAACTAAACAGCGCACACTGCCTTCCCATGCAGTTGCAAAACTTCCACGATAATAGCTTAAATAGGTTAATAATTCTAGGTTAAAATACTGAATAAAAAACTAGCCCTTTAAACGTTTGTTTTCTTTTAAACTAGAAACGTCTATCGATATTTTCCATCAGCTTTTAAGTATTACGTTTGACATATTAAATATTAAATTATGTATATTTGTCATAGGTGGTAATTGCCAGGTTTATTATGACGAAACAAAATTGAAAAAGATCAGTTGTAACTACTGGAAACATCTGTTATTTAAAAATGTTTCATAGTTATTGCGCTTTTTCTTTTGTTTTGCCAGTTCAAGTGCCAGCATTTAATGATGTCATTAAAACACCGATAAGGAAATCATTAAAAAAACTTTCCTAATAAAAGTTTGGAAGATCCTGGTATGCCTTTAATTTTATTAACGTTAAACATGTAAGCAATGCTCATTCAGCATTTCTTTTTTTACATACAGAGAAAATAAAAACCCGAGTGCAGAAAAGAATATAAAAATAAAAGATAAAAACTTTTTTTACACTATAAAATCGACATTTTCTGGGAAACTCAATCCTAGAAACATTAGGTTTAGTATAGCTTGGGAAATAAACAACCAAATCCAATGACCTTTCTAACATAGATTATAAAAAATGTTTAATGTTATCAAATTCGTTAGATTTGTTTTAGTAACGTCTTTGTATGCAGCATCTCCATTGGTATATAGCTTTTATTTCTGTTTTGTTTTGTAATATAAAAACCGTAAATCTTTAATGGTAGTTTTTCACTATTGGTTTTAGTACAAGTGAAACATTCATTCACTGATACAAAACTTAAAAACCGCAGTAAAAAAGGCGAAATGCTCGTTTCGTTTGTTTTTACGGGCCTTATTCTCCCCATTTTGCCTCATACGCCTGTTTGTCAGAGGCACGTGTTTGAAAATTTAGTTTTTGAACTATTTTCCACTACATATGTACTGCTTTAGAGTTCACACTAAACGCTAGTGAATTAGGATGTTAGTTAAGCTTTTACTCCCTGTCAATTTCACAGCTTTTTTTCACTCCCACTAATACACTACGAAAATTGAAAGCAGTGTGTGATCGTTAGAAAAGAAACCCAATAACCCGAGCGCTATCTACTATCTGAAACAAAAGGAAAGACCATTTTCCGAAATTGTTCGGGTTATTAAGTTTCTTTTCGGATGCTATCGGTTGACCATGCCTGCTTTTCAATATCATGAGAAGTCTTTAATTGGGATATTTAATTTTCTGATGACAAGGTTTATTAACTTTTACGTGTGAAAAATAACTAAGGTGCCGATTTTAGAAATAAATTAATCAATTAAGTTACTCTTGTTTTAACGAACAGGAAATAGCATACAGCACCACCGTTTTCAGATATAGATAAATATAAATAAATTATATATACAATACTTTAAAACATCCTCAACGCTGGTATTTTCCAGTTTAGCAGATTTTCATTGCTAAGATTAACATAATTTACTTAAATAACTAATATGTCGTTTTAATTAATCAGTTTAGTGGAAAGTAGATGAGCTACACAAAGGGCTATCTGTGCTCTGCCCACCACGGGTATCGAAACCCGGTTTCTAGCGTTGTAAGTCAGCATACATTCCGCTGTGCCACTAGGGGGCATGTGATGAGTAAAAACAGACTTAAAATATGAACCTTTGTGTTCGTTAATTATATTTAAACTAACGCTTTTTTTTTCAGAAACAAAATACAATAATATACGTTATCTGACCTCATTTCTTGGACGTAACTGGCCATATGTGCCTCAGTGTTAGTTGCGACATGACTTCGTACTTTAGGTTTGCTATTTTTATTATCATTAGTACTTATATCGTGTTATTTAAATATTTTCAAGTCGCACGTATAAATAATCATGATGGTCGAGTAATGTATTTTGATACCATGTTTTGGATTTATTTTTGACAGGTAAATCCAAACTGATCGGTAAAGAGTATGATTCTGAATAGACTATATCCTCGGAGTGCCAAAGGATTTGGGATATTTTGTAGCTTATTACTACTTAGCATAGTGATTATTCAAAAAGTTAGATATTCTACACAGCCAGATATCGTCAAAAACTCAGAACGTGTTACGGCAAAAATCTACATTCCTACAGGATACAAGGATATTATAATAAAAACACCCTCTGAAACAGAGATATCCGAAATAATTAGGAAGTATATTACTAACAAAACTCCAGAATCAAAAACACAGAATAAAATTCTGAATTTGAAAATCGCGTATCCGCGAAATCCAATACGCTGATAAGGAACCTTCGTATTCAGAAATTGAGACACTTAAAAAATCTGAAGACACCGAAATTACAAAAGTAAAAGAAAATTACAATATTGCTGGTGCAAAGGATTGGAGCGACAAATGGACACGGATGGCTTGGAAAATATTCGCCTATTCGGCGTTCTGGGATGACCGCATGGACTTATCAGAAGGTTTTCGAGTGATCATAGTTGCAGCAGGTCCTCGACGACCTTTGATTTTACAGAGAGTGAGTTGTATGTTGAATTACGGAGATTATAATCAGACCACTGACACGAACTTTCAAGTTATCAATGAAAATCATGGTAAATCCACGTCGGCCATATTGTTTTACTGTTTTCCTGCTTCGTCCGAACGTATACCGGTTTCAGCAACTCTGTTTTTGAAAAAGAGGAAGATTGTGAGGGCCTGGATACCAGTTCACCAGCAAAAGTTGAGGACAGATGACAGCACAAATAAGACAGTTGTCTGTTTGCGACCAATGTTTGGAAATGTCATTCTAACGCCACAGGTTGTAGAATTTATTGCATTCTATCAAATTATTGGCGCCACACACTTCACCTTCTACGATAATGGCATAACAAAAGAAATACATTTGTTATTGAAGAAGCTTCAAGAAAAAGCCGGTGTTTCGGTATCTATTCACTCCTGGGATTTGCCAAAGACATTATCGAGTATATGGGAAAGGGGTCAACTTGCTGCTATTCAAGACTGCATCCATAGACACATGAATACTTTTGAGTTTGTAATACTTGTTGACATTGATGAATTTATTGTCCCTCAGAAACAACACCAGATGACAGTTCAAGAAATAATTCATTATGTAGATAAGCACAAAAAGGAACCCCCAGGTTTCAAATGGGGAAGTTATGTTTTCAGAAACAGTTTTTTTTGTTTAGAATTTCCTTCTCAGAACTCAGCCTTGAAACCTAGAATTGAACTTCTCACTCAGACAAAACTGTTTAGAAAAAAGAAAATATGGCCCCCATTTGAAAGATCAAAGGTAATTGTGCGCCCTCGCGTGGTTAAAGTAGGAGGAATTCATAGTGTGATAGAACATGTTGCTGGTTATCGGTTTCAAGTTATTCCTCCAGAATTTGGGTTGCTTCATCACTACCGAGGAGGTAAGAAACATTGTCAAAACAGCAGCGTTTCTGAAGCAGTTATAAATCGATCGACCCTAAAATATCAAAAACTACTATCAAAGTCACCTATTCTTCAAATATGTAAAAATGATGTTAGAAGATAGGCTCAGGGGAAGAACTGAAAACAACTCATCAATGTAAAGGCCTGAGGTTTGTAAGAGAAATTAATAAAACATCAATTATAACAGATTTAAAAGCTATTGTTTCTTCTCATTAATACATTTCTACTCTGAAAATATTATTTTCTTGTAGAATAAAACATATGAGATGTATGTAGATTTTAGAGAATTATATCTTAATATGCAAAATTCTAATATGCTTTCGTTTTTGTAACATATTTCCAGGGTTGCCAGATATTTCAATCAAAATCCCCCTAATGGTAAAAAAACAAACTATTTGCAACATATTTCCCCATGAACATGCACATGACTTGAACTCATTAGAAAATAAAGACATGTGTATTTTTCTTTATTTACAGCTTTTAAAAGCGATTGGTATGGGATTCATTGATATATAATTTGAATAAATGACTAAGTTAGTACAGACAGAATGTGCATATCTTACCTGCTACGAGTCACGATACAGCGCATATCTCAAACACATGTTTATCACACCTTTCGAAGATGGTGAGAGCAAAAGCAGAAATTTCCGTGGGAATTATTTGGGATGAAGTCTGATTGCTAGTTGCACAAGTCTATCACTGTCTGAAAGAAGTAAGTTCTTTGTAGTGAGCTGTAGTGCAAGTAATCAGAACAGTATCATAGAAACAGAATCTGGAGAGTCATTATGAGAGGCGATTAAAAGATATAGAAAATAACCTCAAATTCTGATCCCCCCCCCAAATTAACTTCCCTATAATCCATATTCCGTCCCATGTACCTTCACCTCCATTCCTCCGCTTTAAATTGGTAATTTTTCTCCCAATCTGGCAACTCTACATTCTGCCCAAAGTTCCAACGGACTGATGTGAGACTGGGATTCTTCACTAGACCACATACTTCAAAGATGACGTTTCCCCAATATATCATCCTAGCCTTGGAGAGACATGGGTGAACAGGTTGAAATCTGGAGAAGTAGAAAAAAAAAGGAACCTACAGTGAGTGGTCACAAGTAAATAGACACCTAATTTTTCGTCATTTAACTGATTTATGCTAACTCATTTGTG
>NW_013675119.1:0-4471 GCF_000517525.1 Limulus polyphemus | reverse complement strand
ACAACGTTGTTCCAGGAAGATGGAGCACCGTGTCACACTGCTAGAAACACCCACAAGTGGCAGGAAGAAAATGGTATCCAGAAGTTGCCCTGGCCGAGCCAATCTCCTAACATGAACCCCATCGAAAACCTCTGGGCCAGTCCAGAAACAATCAAAAAACCAACTTCGAAGAGCGATCTACTCCAAGTTTTGAAGCAAGAGTGGGCGAAAATCCCACAATCTAAAATTACCGAGATGATTCTCACGATACCCCAACGGATCAACGAACTCCACGAAGCGAAAGGAAGATCTACTAGATATTAATTAAGTTATAAATATATCAATTCATGTGAATATGACTGAAAATTTTCATTTTTTCTGAAAAGGTGGTGTCTATTTACTTGTGACCACGCTGTGTACAATGGCAAACTTGCGACTGAACCACATCTGAAGGTAATCGAGGGTAGTTGGAAATAGTGAAATTCTCAGAGAAAACTGGTCTTCGGACAGGCGCCACTGAAAGGTGTCTCATGAGAGCACAACCTATAGGAGTTGTCTCGTACAGAGAAGTACTAGTTGTGATTTAGGACAATCATTAACATTTCAGTTTACTTATTTGAGAAAGCTAGTTAAATATTTTGTATTTTAAAACCAAGAAAACACGTCCATTCGGAAAAGTACATAAAAATCACAACAGAAAAAGTATTTTGAAAGCACTTAGGTTATTGAGTTAATTGTACTGTAATGTTTTGTATCTATGATATGTGCTGCTGTATTTTATGTGTTTCTGTGTAACATAGGATTATAAAAAGTTAATTTTCGTTTGAAGGAAGGGTACTTCAGCATTTGACATGCATTCAATAATATATGGTACGTATATGTATTCCTGGTACTAAGTGACCTGTATTCTGTTTGTCATGAATGTCTATTATTTTTATCCCTTTATTCAGGACTGTAATTCATGCTGGATATAATCAAATACTTGATGATGTCCTGTTCTACATTGATTGGCCAATTCATTAGGATTATCTCTTTAAATAATAATACAAACTTGTAGAATACTTAATCATATTGTGTTTTTTGGGACGAACATGAATGTCACATTCGACATCGTAATGCATTGCTGATTTTTGTGTACCATTTGTGGAGTAGGGTCCCTCGTATTCCATGCCACGCCGAGTCCAGTCTATTATCACAGCTTTGAAAAGGGTGTAATAGTGGAACTAGAGAGAACAGGGCCAGGCGTGTCCTAGTAGATAATGTGCATGTACTTTGAACCTTAGGTTTCATGGTTTGCGAACCGTTGCCGCAAAAAATTGCACTCTGCACTTTAGGATCATTGACACGCTATAGGAGTGACTTTCAAATTTCACTATTCGCTCAAACAAAGGTAGTCCAAGAGCTGGCTATTAAATAGTTGTCTTTCCTCTAGTCCATCCGGTTAAAGTTAGGGACGAATAAGCACAGATAGCCATTTTGTAGTCAACTTATAAAACAAACAAGCAATAACTTCATTATAAAATACTTTTTTTGACTGGCTATTTAAATACATTCATTGTTAGAGACTGTCAACGCTGACAGAAGAGAGGGACTACGTCAATCAGCCACGCACCTGTATTTTGTATTATAAAAGAACAATTTTGAATTTTAATATATTTAATATGAGAATCGTGGTTTATACCAACAGTCTATCTTTAAGCTTGAAACGGTTACGAAAGGAAAACTCATCAATGAGAAAAATTAAATTTATAGACAATATTTCTTGTTTATATATAAAATTCAAGTTATATAATATTTTGGGCTGTGTCATTTCCCCATGCATACCGCACTGTAGCACCGCTACATGTAGAAGGGCGTGGTCCGAAATTTCCTATCAAAATTACATACAGAAGCTAGAAATAAATAAAAATCACTGACTTTTGTTTTAATAATTGTCCTTAGTTTTATTTATTTTTTATTCGGCTGATATTCGTTTATCAGAATCCTCCCATCTTTATTAGCATATTTCGGCCCTAAGCCTGATTGATTTGAGAGCACACTTTGCGCGAGAGATAATTCTGTTGTTATATATTAAGCCTATGGAAATAATCTACTATTATGAGTTCCATTGTTTACGTGATTTCTAAAACTAATATATTTTAATGTGAGGGAATCTTAGGTTAAACATTAAAACCAATGTATACTTATTTATGATAATGTCATTTATTTTATCACTCACAACTCGTATGTATTTTAATTCTACTTCTAGAACTCAAAACTGTATAAAGTTTTATTTTTTTTTAAGCAAAGTGGTCTTGAGTTCATTATTATCGTTAACTTCTATATCATTTGTTCATTAAAAGCCATTAGAGACCCAATTTGATTCGGCTCTAAGTCATTTATGGTGAAGTGCTTTCAAATAATAATTTCACATAATAACGTTGGTGTGTCAAGTGAGAATGCTGTTGCGTCTCATGTTAAACATCCGAAATAAATGTGTCTCAAAGTACAACACCTTTTAAGTTCATAAATGAAGTAGAGCATTTCTAATGTCTCACTTTTCTCCTGTTTTGTTGAATATTTTTATTGTTTTATTAAACATATTATTGTTTCAGTGACACTCCACATTTTTACAGCGTTATCACCATACTGACACCTGTAGGAATAAATTAGACTTAAAACAACTCAGATTCTGTTCTGATTAGTTCCTCTGAAAATGTTTCTATTTTTATATGAATAGTTATTTATACTTTTACTACACTTAAAATAAAAAAGCTTGATACTTACACGTTCTTCGTCCCTCTGCTAAAGCCTTCAAGTAATGAAACAAGGTTTATAAAGTGTAGTGTAAACTCTAGCTATTATACTTTTACTACACTTAAAATAAAAAAGCTTGATACTTACAAGTTCTTCGTCCCTCTGCTAAAGCCTTCAAGTAATGAAACAAGGTTTATAAAGTGTAGTGTAAACTCTAGCTAAATGCTCGGAAAAGAAAATATGTAATCACTAATAATGTTTATTAGTGAAATGTCAACAGTAAGTTTTCATTTGTTCTGTGGCATTTGGAAAATGTGTTATTTACAAAGATAATAATTAAATTATACGTCGAAAGAGGGCAGCATCTATTCAATAATCATCGCTTAAAAATTAAGAGTGAGAGTGAAGATTTTTAGAACTATAGAATTTTACACAATTCTTTATTTAAAAAAATCTCTTTACGGAAGCTAAAGGCATGATCACAGGAACAAGAGAACTATAACAAACATTTAATCAGCAACACACTGGGCAAATAGAAATAGAGTCTGATGCAACATGCTTAAGTTCCAATAGAAAATAAAATGTAAATATTTTTATAATACATCTATGATAATTTTTAGTTTTTTTGAAGGCAGAGAGAATGCTCGTCAATGAATAATATCAGACCATTGAACACGGCTATGTGTATTGTGCAAAAAAACGTAATCTTCCCTGGACAACCATTTTTATTGTTATACAACCATAATTAAAAGTAACCGAGATAGTTGATATGATGATTTTTTTATCTTGTAAAAGTTTTTTTTTCATCCCATAAAAGTTTGAATTCTGATACTCCATATCAAATAAAAAAATGTATGTCTGTCTTCCTACAGACATCCGGCCGATAACGATATTTAAGATATATAAAATAAAAAAATAAGAAAGTTGGTGAGCATAAAATTCACTATTTTGACAGTTTGGGAGCGATTACTTCGGCAAAATGTTTGTTATGATTTATACACTGTCCTGGCCAGAAGCCGTTTCATCAGTATTCGAACAAAGTTATAAACACTAGAAGCTGCAATATACACCTCTCTATTTGGATACTTGCCGAGAGTTACACAAACTTCATTCAGTGCAAACGATCTTCAGGGGCTGTTTAAAATAATCGATTGACTTCAGCATTAATGCAAGTTCGACCGTTAGTTCTTGTCGAGCATTTGTGAGGAGAGATAAGAAAAGCCTAAAGTATGGCGCAGTACATTTCAAGAATTGATTATCATTGCACTGTAGCATACTATGATACTATGAATAGTAGTAGCACATTAAGTCTTACACGAGGTGGTTGATTAAAAATCTATATTACTGGTCCAAGGTCAACTCTGTTTATCCGCCATCTTTGTGATTAGTCACACGTGATAACCGCTGATCGTTTGTATAAGAATTATGGCATGCTATGTGCTCTATTACAATAGGAATGAAGGATTTATCGTTTACCGGTGGATCCTGACCGATGGACAGCTGCTGTGAAGCGTATAAACTGGACACCGAGTGAGCACTCCAGACTGTGTAGTCAACATTTTAAATCAGAAAGGCCTAACTTAGATGTTTTGTAAACTGGGCATCGAGTGAACACTCCAGACTGTGTAGTCAACTATTTTAAATCAGAAAGGCCTAACTTAGATGTTTTGTAAACTGGGCATCGAGTGAACACTCCAGACTGTGTAGTCAACTATTTTAAATCAGAAAGGCCTAACTTAGATGTTTTGTAAACTGG
>NW_013675118.1:21641-23184 GCF_000517525.1 Limulus polyphemus | reverse complement strand
AATAGTAGTGTCTGTTGTATGTATCTATATAAATATAATAGTAGTGTCTGTTGTATGTATCTATATAAATATAATAGTAGTGTCTGTTGTATGTATCTATATAAATATAATAGTAGTGTCTGTTGTATGTATCTATATAAATTTAATACTAGTGTCTGTTGTATGTATGTGTATATATAATAGTACTGTCTGTTATATGTATCTATATAAATTCAATAGTACTGTCTGTTGTATGTATCTATAAAAATTTAATAGTAGTGTCTGTTGTATGTATCTATATAAATATAATAGTAGTGTCTGTTGTATGTTATCTATATATATATAATAGTAGTGTCTGTTGTATGTATCTATATAAATTTAATACTAGTGTCTGTTGTATGTATGTGTATATATAATAGTAGTGTCTGTTGTATGTATCTATATAAATTTAATAGTAGTGTCTGTTGTATGTATCTATATAAATATAATAGTAGTGTCTGTTGTATGTTATCTATATAAATATAATAGTACTATTGCTTGTATGTTAGCTATGTAAATATAATAGTACTATCTCTTGTATTGTATCCATATAAATATAATAGTAGTGTCTGTTGTATGTTATCTATATAAATATAATAGTAGTGTCTGTTGTATGTATCTATATCAATTTAATAGTACAGTCTGTTGTATGTATCTATATAAATTCAATAGTACTGTCTGTTGTATGTATCTATATAAATTTAATAGTACTGTCTGTTGTATGTATCTATATAAATATAATAGTAGTGTCTGTTGTATGTATCTATATAAATATAATAGTACTATTCTTGTATGTTAGCTATATAAATATAATAGTACTATCTCTTGTATGTTATCTATATAAATATAATAGTACTGTCTGTTGTATGTTATCTATATAAATATAATAGTACTATTTCTTGTATGTTAGCTATATAAATATAATAGTACTATCTCTTGTATGTTATCTATATAAATATAATAGTACTATTTCTTGTATGTTAGCTATATAAATATAATAGTACTATCTCTTGTATGTTATCTATATAAATATAATAGTGGTGTCTGTTGTATGTCATCTATATAAATATAATAGTACTGTTTCTTGTATGTTAGCTATATAAATATAATAGTACTATCTCTTGTATGTTATCTATATAAATATAATAGTACTATTTCTTGTATGTTAGCTATATAAATTTAATAGTTCTATCTCTTGAATGTTATCTATATAAATATAATAGTAGTGTCTATTGTATGCATCTATATACATTTAATAGTAGTGTATGGTGTATGTATCTATATAAATTTAATAGTAGTGTCTGTTGTATGTATGTATATACATTTAATAGTAGTGTCTGTTGTATGTATGTATATACATTTAATAGTAGTGTCTGTTGTATGTATCTATATAAATATAATAGTACTATATCTTGTATGTATCTATATAGATATAATAGTAGTGTCTGTTGTATGTATCTATATAAATATAATAGTACTATATCTTGTATGTATCTATATAGATATAATAGTAGTGTCTGTTGTA
>NW_013675118.1:19307-20908 GCF_000517525.1 Limulus polyphemus | reverse complement strand
ATAATAGTACTATTTCTTGTATGTTAGCTATATAAATTTAATAGTTCTATCTCTTGAATGTTATCTATATAAATATAATAGTACTATCTCTTGTATGTTATCTATATAAATATAATAGTACTATTTCTTGTATGTTAGCTATATAAATTTAATAGTTCTATCTCTTGAATGTTATCTATATAAATATAATAGTACTGTCTGTTGTATGTTATCTATATATATATAATAATACTATTTATATAACTATAATAGTAGTGTCTGTTGTATGTATTTATATACATTTAATAGTAGTGTCTGTTGTATGTATCTATATACATTTAATAGTACAATCTCTTGTATGTTATCTATATAAATATGATAGTACTATTTCTTGTATGTTATCTATATAAATATAATAGTACTGTCTCTTGTATGTTATCTATATAAATATAATGGTAGTGTCTGTTGTATGTATCTATATAAATTTAATAGTACAATCTCTTGTATGTTATCTATATAAATATAATAGTACTATTTCTTGTATGTTAGCTATATAGATATAATAGTACTATCTCTTGTATGTTATCTATATAAATATAATAGTAGTGTCTGTTGTATGTTTTCTATATAAATATAATAGCAGTGTCTATTGTATGTATCTATATAAATATAATAGTACTGTCTGTTGTATGAAAAATATCAACAATACAATAACGTTCTTATCTGCTTCTCGACGTTTTCATCTCCTCCGTTCTCTCACCGATACCTTTTGGCCCTGAACCATCCACTTCTGCTATACACCTACAAGACATTTATCAGACCCTGCTTGACCTATGGACATACAGCCTGGATGTCTGCTTCTCTGGCCTTCTACTCTCGTCTCCAGATCTTGAAGCGCCATGTTCTCCGGCTTACTTTTGGCATCAAACTCCCTAGTCTCACTTCCGAACTTTTTTCAACATTCTGTTACACCTTCGACAGCTTCGCACTCGCTATGTTAATAAATGTTTTCGTGACCACAATCTCATCTTCTCCGATGTTCTCGCCACCACTGTACCCACTCCAAGTAGCATTTTGGCACCAGCTTATCACCTGCTGAACCTCTATGTTATGTCTCTCACTGCTCACAATCCCGACCACGTCGAGATGCCCATGTCTCTCTTCCCCCATTTATCTATCCCGATTCCTAATACTCGCAATACCCGTTGCCAGTTCCCACACTATCTCCATTACGTGATATAGACTGATCAGTGTTCACCCATATTTCTCCGGATTGTCTCCTCCATTTGCACATACCGCGTCTCTACGTTTTCCGCCTCCTGTGCTGACTTGCTCGCTTACCCTTCTATTATTTTTTTTTACCATCTTTCTTTTTTCGTCCCTTGGCTGACGAGAGGGCTTTACCCTCTCCGCCCCCCACCCCTCGGGATCGGAATGAAATAACGCATATATTGTTGTGTTGTACAATAACGTGGTACGACGGCTATGTACAGGTGAAATATCAACAATACAATAACGTGGTACGACGGCTATGTACAGGTGAAATATCAACAATACAATAATGTGGTACGACGGCTATGTACAGGTGAAATATCAACAATACAATGATGTGGTACGATGGC
>NW_013675118.1:10630-18307 GCF_000517525.1 Limulus polyphemus | reverse complement strand
TGGTACGAACGGCTATGTACAGGTGAAATATCAACAATACAATAACGTGGTACGACGGCTATGTACAGGTGAAACATCAACAATACAATAACGTGGTACGACGGCTATGTACAGGTGAAATATCAACAATACAATAACGTGGTACGATGGCTATGTACATCTCAGACAATAGCAGTGCAACGCTATAATGTGATTAAACAGACTATATGCAGCATTATGTATCTTTAATATTGATATAACAAATAAACACCAAAATGTTGATTAAATTTACTTATGATCAACTCTAAATCTGCGCCACGTGTTCTCCTCTGATTGAACAACTAAATTTTTTTGTGCGGCATCTCCTTCTGAAAGGATTTCTGTAAATCATGTCAACGTTAGAACACTTTGATTGATGTGTTTCGTAGTGGTATGGATATCACTGACGCGAAACTGAGCCGATGAAGAAATGCCACCTGAACTCATTTCTATGACAACAAATTCTGTCACATCATGATCTGCAAACTTATTCAATTCAGGTCAGTTAAGCCCTCTGGCGAGCGGTAGGGGTCCGTTGCTTTTTACACGTTTTTCTACCCGACTACGTGTTTACTTTAAGACTGCCTTCGAAACATCGTTAGGAGGTCAGTTTCTTGCACTGTTAGCCGAAGACCATGTACTAACACCTGTCATGTCACTCTCTCTTACAATCAAATGCCCACCAGTGGTTCAGCGATAAGTCTGAAGGCTTATTACGCTAAAATCAGAGTTTCAAACCCCGTGTTGGGCGCAGGAGAAATAGCCTATTAAATAGCGTTTTTGCTTAACCATAAACAAACAAATACAATCAAATGCTCGTTTATGTGTTCCATCACTGAAAACAAAATCACATTTTTAATTAAAGTGAAGTATTGAATGGTTATTGAATTCTGAACTGATAAAAAACGGAGTGTTCTATTGAAACATTTAATATATTCTCACAAAGTACCATTATTATTAGAAAGTCACTTATCAGGGTTCATTAACTTTTTTTCCCCAATTTTATACACTTCGAAATTTTCACACAAACAATTAACGTACAGAGAAGTATTTAAGGTTGATTTTTTGTAGGTTTTTCTAGTTCACTGAAATATTTTGAAAATCTTAGAACCTCTGGTGGCTCAGAGTTAAGCTTGTAGGCGTGTCTTCCAGTGGGTCAGCGGACTCACTACGCTGGAATCCGGGGTTCGATTTCCCGAGGTGGACAGAGTGCAGATAGCCCATGGTGTATACTTGCTCTAAGGTAAACAAACTAGACTGTAGAATTAATGAAACCCCTGATTTTATGGGTTGTAAATCCGCAGACTTACCGCTGTCCCACGGGAGGACTTTTCAAAAAAATAACTTTTGTTTTTTGTTTCATTGTTACTGATTGTTTTCGTTTATTGTTGTCAACCGGATGATTTGACTAAATATATTTTAAAAATTCTAGAGGATTTTATACTGTGTAAATTGGGCTTAACATTGCTTATGGGTAAAAGAAAAAAAGCACAAAACTGTTTGTTTTTAGGGCAACCCTTCATCACGGGCTGTCTGCGCTCTGTTCAACGTGAGGAATCGAATCCGGATTTTAGCGTTGTAATTCCGTAAACTTACTGCTGACCCCTGAAGGACAAACAAAAATTTACTGATGTTTGTTGTTCGAAATTTTTTTCTACAGCTTTCAGATCGATTTTCATATTTTAAATTCCATTTTTTTATTGTAGCTGCAGCTGTTTATGAAGTTTTATATAAGTTAAGCCTACTTTCAATTGATACTTCGTTCAGATTTCTTTTTAATATTTATAGTCTCAACTTTTTTTTTTTAATCTTAACTTACGAATAATCAATAAACCTCAGTTCCAAATGATGTCCAAATGAAGTTTGGGATTCAGGCATTTCTCCTTTCTCCACCAGAGTCGTAAAGCGATAAACGAATACCTTATTAGTTATATCTTTGACTAAATGGCGTATTAATTCATCTTAAATTACGAATAAAATTTTCGCTCAAATACATACTCGGAAGCTAAAGCGTTCGTCAAAAATTTCTAGACACAATTTCATATTTATCTGGATACGTTGTCTGTTACAAATCCACTTTGATAAGAATTTTATAAATATTTGGAGCCGGTTTTCAACAAGTACCTCTACAAGTTATGAACCTGTCCCTTAACAAACCGAATAACTGTGAGAAAGTTCAAAATAAATACCTTTAGTTTTAACCCGGGTAATTTTATTGTATGATAGATGTGGGAAAATAATAATAAAAATATACTGTTTATATGTAGGGTTGATGGAATTTATTGTATAGTACAGGTGTTGATAAAAGGTACTGTTTATGTATAGGGTTGATGGAATGTATTGTATAGTACAGATGTTGATAAAAGGTACTGTTTATGTATAGGGTTGATGGAATTTATTGTATAGTACAGATGTTGATAAAGGGTACTGTTTATTTGTAGGGTTGATGGAATTTATTGTATAGTACAGATGTTGATAAAAGGTACTGTTTATGTATAGGGTTGATGGAATTTATTGTATAGTACAGGTGTTGATAAAAGGTACTGTTTATGTCTAGGGTTGATGGAATGTATTGTATAGTACAGATGTTGAGAAAAAGTACCGTTTATGTATAGGATTGATGGAATGTATTGTATAGTATAGATGTTGATAAAATGTACTGTTTATGTATAGGATTGATGGAATGTATTCCATCAACCCTACAAATAAACAGTACCTTTTATCAACATCTGTACTATACAATGTAGGGTTGATGGAATGTATTGTATAGTACAGATGTTGATAAAAGGTACTGTTTATGTATAGGGTTGATGGAATTTATTGTATAGTACAGATGTTGATAAAAGGTACTGTTTATGTATAGGGTTGACGGAATTTATTGTATAGTACAGATGTTGATAAAAGGTACCGTTTATTTGTAGGGTTGACGGAATTTATTGTATAGTACAGATGTTGATAAAAGGTACTGTTTATGTATAAGGTGGTGTATTGTATAGTACAGATGTTGATAAATGGTACTGCTTATATATAGGGTTGATGGAATGTATTGTATAGTACAGATGTTGATAAATGGTACTGTTTATGTATAGGGTTGATGGAATGTATTGTATAGTACAGATGTTGATAAAAGTATGATACGAAACAACTGAATAAACGACATACAAAGGAATGGAGAAGTTCTGATGAATGAACAACCAAGACGTTCTGAATGAACTGATTACCAGATACTGTTTCCAAGTTCTCAAGTTTCTCCAGACTATTCCTGACTCGTGAGAAAGGAAGAGAGAGACAACGAGTTCGAACAAGTCTACCGACTGTGACTCGAGAGTCGTGTGATCGTCTAGGAGCTAAGTGAAGGAGTGCAAGACCTACATTTTATTTTTTCGACCTGACAGTGTTGTCACTTGAGTATTAAGCTACAAAACAACAATAGAGATCGTTGTCAATAGTTTAGGTTCACTCACGCGCGTCTATATAATATGCGTTTGGAATTCTGCCAGATTTACAGCTCAGCTATGTATTTACCATTGGTAGCTGTGCACATTACGCGATTGGAATACACATTACGTTATTGTTGTATAGTCGTTTTAATTATATATCATTAGTGAAGTAAATATATTAACTTTACAACACACACACATTCGTACAGTTACAACTGCATATTTACCTTTACGAGGTTTGAATATGTTTTGAAGAACTAACTACACTGTACGTATCTGTCTTATGGGATTTTTACTATGATAAATAATTCCGATTATTATTATTTGATTGGTTATATTGAACCATGGTACACAATACGTTTATTAAATACGGTACTGCATAGGTATAAATAACTACCAACAGTGTGTAATTACAGAATATTTTAAGCCTATTTTGTTTGAATTAAAGGTGATATGTCCGGAAAGTTTTCACGAAGGGTAGTTTGATTTGCTACTCGACTCCACAACTGCTGAATGAAAGTAGTCTGTGATATCCTTAACATACCTAACTGTTATCGTCATCCAACTTTAGCAGTCTGTACCAACTCCTGCTGTGCACGTGTGTGTGTGGAGTTAGGATGTTTATCGTATAGAGGGCACTTCAGATTATCGGTATTTTGAAGCTTGAAGATTAACACATGTAAGACCTCGTGGAAGAGGGAATTTGTATTTTATACAGTGGTGTGTGCTATTTCAAAACAAATCCACAGACAGGCTTCGGGTTGTATAATGCATGAGCAAGCTGAATGATCTCGTAACGCACGTGCTTCTTTGAATTTCTATGAATGTTACTACACTTGTTTATCATAAGAAGAAACGAAACTTTGGGGGATAGAAAACTAAAGTAACGAGCTGAAACATTGCTCGTGTTATACGATCACAGAGAGAGACAGATGTTAAAATTTCTGCCACAAGAGTTTATTTATGAATAAAGTAATGTAAACATGACTCTAACACTGAATAATGTTGCAATGCAGTTTATAAGCTGGCAGTGAAGGAACTAATCCCCAATCGTACACTAACAGTGCAGTTGATAAGCTGGCAGTGGAGAGACTAATCCCCAATCGTACACTAATAGTGCATCAGGTAATCTGGCAATGGAGGGACTAATCCCTAATTATACACTAATAGTGCATTAGGTAATCTGGCAATGGAGGGACTAATCCCTAATTATACACTAATAGTGCATTAGGTAATCTGGAAATGGAGGGACTAATCCCCAATTATACACTAATATTGCATTAGATAATCTGGCAATGGAGAGACTAATCCCCAATTATACACTAATAGTACATTAGATAATCTGGCAGCGGAGGGACTAATCCCCAATCGTACACTAATAGTGCATTAGATAATCTGGCAATCGAGGGACTAATCCCCAATTGTACACTAATAGTGCATTAGATAATCTGGCAATGGAGGGACTAATCCCCAATTGTACACTAATGGTGCATTAGATAATCTGGCAATGGAGGGACTAATCCCCAATTGTACACTAATGGTGCATTAGATAATCTGGCAATGGAGGGACTAATCCCCAATTATACACTAATAGTGCATTAAATAATCTGGCAATGGAGGGACTAATCCCCAATTATACACTAATAGTGCATTAGATAATATAACAGTGAAAATACTAATTATAAATGTAACAGTGCAGTGAATAGTCTAGCAGTACGTGTTTTATTGCTTGGGGAGGGGGACAGAGTAGGAGGAAACTAGTGTTTGTGTTTTCTGATTCAGACAAAGAAAAGTTTATTACGTTTAAATGTTCAGATGGTAGCAAGATGTATTCTCCGTTTCAACAGGAAGTTTAATTTGGCAAACTTGGAGGGGCGGAAGTTCTCCAAGAAAATAAACAGATCAGTTTTTCAATCGCTCACTGTATGGACTCAGGCCAGGACTTATAACTGAAAGCGATGACAGTTAGACTACGACCTGAAGACTAGCATTAACTGATACATAAAGACTAACCGGATTGATTTAAGAACATTTAATTTTATGTATATTGAATTCTTTTTGTTCTTTTACAGAATATAATCTGGTTTCCTAACATTTTGGATATCGGAACTTAAGCATACACTATATTGTGACACAATTTGTAAATTTCTGTAGCTCTTGTATGCAAACTGTGCACTCGCTCAATATGTGACACAACGAAATTGTACTTTCTGTATTATTTTGTACTACACTGTCTGTTGACTCTCATGTCTTTAAGAGTTGTATATAAAGAGCCAGTCCACAAATGACGGACTGTTTTTCGTTCTTTGGCGAAACCATGTTTGGTAATTGTGACGTCACCAACATTATAAAATCTAAATGTTGAAGTATTAGTGTAAACAAAATTAGGATGTGGGTTTCACGTAAGCCCGTACTTCTGTTGTGTATCAGCTTGTTTTACCTTGGAAAGCTGGAAGTCAACACGTGGTTACCACCATGAACAATCCATGTACGAAGGGCTAGCTAGAGTCTATTATACCACCACTTAGGCTTAAAGTACAACAATAATGGTGGAAAGTAAGAACGTTCGTGCTGTATTCAAATAGGTTTCGTATATTTCTGAGCTGTAATTTCGTTCAAATGCAAGTTGCAGACGATTTGAGTGTACTGGTACCGAGTTTCCAAAAAACCTTTATCGTATTGTTGAAAGAATACAACAACGTGACTAAATTGGGCTAATGAGATGGATAAAGGTCGATATTGGGAAAAGGACGATGTTGTTTAGTCAAGAAAGTCACGCGTAAACCCAGACAAGTCTCGATAGACAGATACTAACCACACACACACACACACAACTAGAGAAAGATAAAATAGATTCATAAGTAGTGACCCAACATATGGGCATACAGAGATAGACAGATAAATGGAGAAAGGGACAGATAAACATACTTATATAAATATAAAGAATATATATATATACACAATATACAGCAAGTAGTTTATTACAGATCTTGTGAGACAAATGCAGTTATATGGTATAACCACGTATTTACACGTTCTATTATCACAATGATTTGACAAGTAACCACGTGTTTACACGATCTATTATCACAATAATTTGACAGGTAACCACGTGTTTACACGTTCTATTTGTTAAATCATTGTGATGGTAACCACGTGTTTACACGTTTTATTAACACACTGATTTGACAGGCAACCACGTGTTTACACGTTCTATTATCACAATGATTTGACAGGTAACCACGTGTTTACACGATCTATTATCATACTGATTTGACAGGAAGCCACGTGTTTACACGATCTATTAGCACACTGCTTTTACTAGTACTTATATAAATAAGTACTAGTAAAGCCGCGTATTTACACGTTCTATTTGACAGGTAACCACGTGTTTACACGTTCTATTAACACACTGATTTGACAGATAACCACGTGTTTACACGATCTATTAACACACTGATTTGACTAGTATAGCCGCGTGTTTACACTTTCTAATAGTATACTGTAATAACAGTAGATAAGATATGATTTTAAATTACAGACTTGATAAAATATCAAGCAATCTTCAGGATACATTTGGGACACTCCGTGTGTTTTAGCTCAGTCTTTGTGGTACATCTGGAATAATCGCACTGTCTTAGTTCAGTCTTTGTGATACATTTGGGACACTAAGAGTGTCTTAGCTCAGTCTTTGTGGTACATCTGAAATACTCGCACTGTCTTAGCTCAGTCTTTGTGGTACATCTGGAACACTTGGAGTGTCTTAGCTCAGTCTTTGTGGTACATCTGGAATACTCGCACTGTCTTAGTTCAGTCTTTGTGATACATTTGAGACACTAAGAGTGTCTTAGCTCAGTCTTTATGGTACATCTGAAATACTCGCACTGTCTTAGCTCAGTCTTTTTGGTACATCTGGAACACTTGGAGTGTCTTAGCTCAGTCTTTGTGGTACATCTGGAACACTCGCACTGTTTTAGCTCAGTCTGTGTGGTACATCTGGAAAGTCGCACTGTCTTAGCTCAGTCTTTGTGGTACATCTGGGACACTCCAAGTGTCTTAGCTCAGTCTTTGTGGTACATTTGGGACACTCCAAGTGTCTTAGCTCAGCCTTTGAGGTACATTTGGGACACTCCAAGTGTCTTAGCTCAGCCTTTGAGGTACATTTGGGACACTAAGAGTGTCTTAGCTCAGCCTTTGAGGTACATTTGGGACACTAAGA
>NW_013675118.1:0-10445 GCF_000517525.1 Limulus polyphemus | reverse complement strand
AGTCTTTGTGGTACATCTGGAATACTCGCACTGTCTTAGCTCAGTCTTTGTGGTACATCTAGAATACTCGCACTGTCTTAGCTCAGTCTTTGTGGTACATCTGGAATACTCGCACTGTCTTAGTTCAGTCTTTGTGGTACATCTGGAACACTTGGAGTGTCTTAGCTCAGTCTTTGTGGTACATCTAGAATACTCGCACTGTTTTAGCTCAGTCTTTGTGGTACATCTGGAATACTCGCACTGTCTTAGTTCAGTCTTTGGGGTACATCTGGAACACTCGCACTGTCTTAGCTCAGTCTTTGTGGTACATCTAGAATACTCGCACTGTTTTAGCTCAGTCTTTGTGGTACATCCGGAATACTCGCACTGTCTTAGCTCAGTCTTTGTGGTATATCTGGAATACTCGCACTGTCTTAGTTCAGTCTTTGTGGTACATCTAGAATGTGCGAGTATAGACTGAGCTAAAACAGTGCGAGTGTTCCAGAAGTACCACAAAGATTGAGCTAAGACACTCCAAGTGTTCCAGATGTACCACAAAGACTGAACTAAGACAGTGCGAGTATTCCAGATGTACCACAAAGACTGAGCTAAGACAGTGGTACATCTGGAACACTTGGAGTGTCTTAGCTCAGTCTTTGTGGTACATCTGGGACACTAGGGATGTCTTAGCTCAGTCTTTGTGGTACATCTGGAATACTCGCACTGTCTTAGTTCAGTCTTTGTGGTACATCTGGAACACTTGGAGTGTCTTAGCTCAGTCTTTGTGGTACATCTGGGACACTCCAAGTGTCTTAGCTCAGTCTTTATGCTACATTTGGGACACTAAGAGTGTCTTAGCTCAGTCTTTGTGGTACATCTGTGACACTAAGAGTTTCTTAACTCAGTCTTTGTGGTACATCTGGGACACTCCAAGTGTCTTAACTCAGTCTTTGTGGTACATTTGGGACACTCGGAGTGTCTTAGTTCAGTCTTTGTGATACACTTGGAACACTAAGAGTGTTTGGGACACTCGGAGAACAATCGAGATACTAAATTTTGCTATGGATATACAGTCACTGTACACTGTTATTCCTCACAGTTACGCCAAGCTTGCTCTGAAACATTTTTTGAACAAATGAGTTACTATATTTCCCACCACTGAAACCTTCCTTCAACTCACAGAATTAGTTCTTATAATGAAGACCATCGAATTCAACGACTAAATCTATCAACAACTTACCGATATTTTCATGGGTATAAAAATGGGTCCTTCTCTCACTAATCTGTTTGATGCCTCTACGTCACTACTGAAAATATTTCATCATCTTTGTCCACCCAGCTTATCAATACACTTACCAAATCTCTGATATCAGTACCATGTTTCAACATCCTTATTTCATTATATTCTCTTACAACCACCGTACACTACAAAGACACTGATAGTCACGCTTACCTACACTATCGGTCTTCCCATCCCCGTTAAACCAAGTCTGCCATTCATAAAGGGCAGTTCACAAGACTGAGATACTTATGTTCTGAGGACCAAGACCTTATCTTCAAAACACTGAGATGGCAGGATTTTACCAACAACGTAACTACCCGCCTGATGTCATCAAAATAGCCCGCAACCATGTAAAACGTCACCCAACCTAAGGACAACACCATAGAACCCCCTTGCTTTTAGTATACCATCACCTCAACATATTAGCAGCCAATATCATACAACAAAATAATAAAATTACTGCCGAAGTAGTTACTACACCTCCCCCCCCCCCCAGTTTCTTATAGCCGTAATCCCGACCTTAAAGAACACTTGATGTACTCGAAGCTATAGAACAACAATGTCCCTATTGTGGTAACTCATTGTTGTACCAGAAACATTTGTTATACGTGTCCATACATTTCAAACAACACCACAATAACTGGCCCTAGTCAGAATGTATCCAGAGTAGCAAGTGTCACAAACTATATATTGGAGAAACAGCCCGCAGACTGGGCGATAATTTTAATGAACACCTTAGATCTGTAAGAGAAGGATTCTCTGACCTCCCAGTCCCTAGACATTTCAATTCTCCTGACCACAATGATACATCTGATATGGTAGTTTCAATCATGAGAAATATACCATTTCACAAGTTAAAACGAGAAAGCATTGAACATTGTCTTATCTTCCAACTTAACCTCAATCATGAGAAAGGCACCATTTCACAAGTTAAAACGAGAAAGCATTGAACATTGTCTTATCTTCCAACTTAACCTCAATCATGAGAAATGCACCATTTCACAAGTTAAAACGAGAAAGCATTGAACACTGTCTTATCTTCCAACTTAACACCAAGTCCACTTATGGTATTAACGAAAGATTTACTTTCAAATAATTATAAAACTTCGTCAACCCTTTCATCCCCTTAAACCTTTTCTTTCGATGTGTTTATCTTATCTCTTACTCCTGGTTAAATCTCCATCTTTAACCTTACCCAGGAGAAAGTATTCTCTTTCCTGTAATTACTTCCCCGGATTATTATTATATTTTTAGGCTATTATTTTATGACTTTGCGAATTTATGTTTATTATTTTCCTGTGTTTATATTTCTAAATCTAGTTTTAGTTTTACTTCTTTTATATAATCTTCCTATTTTAATCATGTTTACGTAATAAATTCAACAATGTTTTTATCACTATTGTTGTCACTGTGCTCTACGTTGAACGTGTGTAATTAGAATCTTTGTATTATCTTACCTTTTACCTATGATTTCTAGCCTAATTCCATTGTAGCACGGTCTATACTGCCTGACGAAGGTCGTCTGTTCGAAACGTCGCACAACATATAATAAAAACGTTTACATTTAGAAGTGTCAGTTTATTCTTTATTATCATTCATCCAAGTGTCTTAGCTCAGTCTTTGTGGTACATCTGGAACACTTGGAGTGTCTTAGCTCAGTCATTGTGGTACATCTGGGACACTCCAAGTGTCTTAGCTCAGCCTTTGTGGTACATTTGGGACACTAAGAGTGTCTTAGCTTAATTTTGTGGTACATCTGGAATACTCGCACTGTCTTAGCTCAGTCTTTGTGGTACATCTGGGACACTCCAAGTGTCTTAGCTCAGTCTTTGTGGTACGTCTGGAACACTTGGAGTGTCTTAGCTCAGTCTTTGTGGTACATCTGGGACACTCCAAGTGTCTTAGCTCAGTCTTTGTAGTACATCTGGAACACTTGGAGTGTCTTAGCTCAGTCTTTGTGGTACATCTGGGACATTCAGAATATCTTAGCTCAGTCTTTGTGGTACATCTGGAACATTCAGAGTATCTTAGCTCAGTCTTTGTGGTACACCTGGGACATTCAGAGTATCTTAACTCAGTCTTTGTGGTACATCTGGGACATTCAGAGTATCTTAGCTCAGTCTTTGTGGTACATCTGGGACATTCAGAGTATCTTAACTCAGTCTTTGTGGTACATCTGGGACATTCAGAGTATCTTAACTCAGTCTTTGTGGTACATCTGGGTCACTCGTAGTGTCTTAGCTCAGTCTTCGTAGTACACCCAAAACACTTGGAATGTGTCATATGATGCAGTCTTCATGATAGATGTAGGACACTTGGTGTTTCTTCGTGGCATGAAAATCTGGGACACTACAGTCTGGTTCAGTCTTTGTGGCACTTACATCTGGGATGCATGGAGTATCTTAGGTGTTTCTACCGCTTAATAATATACAACAGATTACAGACTTAACACCACCAGAAATTACTTTTTCGCCAATAAACACTGGGGTTCTTAAAAGTTCGTTTGTTTTTCAGGTTTTATCCAACACACAGAGCGAGAAAAACAATGTAAAATAAATATTCGGAGACTGGTGCAGTAAATAAAAAACGCGTACCTTTGTCTGTGAAGTTTATAATATTGGAATTTTGCTTATCGTTAACTCTTAACTTTTCTGTTCCTGCCGATTCACGTGAAGAAAAAAAGTCGCTTTGGGAAGATGGAAATCGTATAAGTAACTAGTTATTTGGCCATTATACTTATATTCATGCGACCACACCACCACACGGTTATTCGATGTAACAAACGCACTACATGAGGTAAACGCGTTCAAGGTAATCGAAGACACGCATATTGTCGACTGGTATCCTTCGTACACAGATGCGAGTAACATAACAGTTACGTGATGTCACACGCGCACTAAACGAAGTAAAACGCGTTTTATGAGATCTACAGAGCATTGCGAATTCTTTTACTCTTCATCATGTGTGAAAGATACGTCAATTACCGTACGATGAGAGACAAAGTTTGCGCTCTTTCCAAACCACGAACTCTGAAAACCAGACGTTATAAGTGAAAGTTGTCAATGGCTACGTATAAAATCTCGAACTACATAGTTTTATTTTAGTTGACATTTTTACTATATATGTATGTGTGTGTGTATGTGTACCTTATTTCTAAGTCTGAAACAGTTTATTTGATGTTTTTTTATTTAATTCTAACCATAAATCTCTCTAAGTACGTGTTAAGTAAATTTAAGCATTGTACGGTGCTGTTATCACCTGTGCTGCACGTGTCTTGCAGTTGGCACGAGTGTTAAACTCCAAGTATTGATGTATAACGAATTCAGTGAAACTAAGTCATCACAAAGCCCCGGATGTAACGGTCGCCAATACCACTGCAGTTTTGCAGAGTTTAGCCTAAATGTATAGAGGAAGTTCCAGTTTTATCCTCTATAAACAAAAAAAAGGCTAATTCTTCAACAGTACCGGTATTCCTTTGTGGGCTGATCGATGGGTGGACGTGGTTCTCCACAAAAGTCATTTCTACCCTTAGAAATGAACAGTTTTGATTGTCATGGAAACGCCTGATACCAATATGCGTCGCTTGCTACTTCCGTCGTGACAGGAAGCTTGTGCCGCGATCCCACTCCAACTGACCACCACATTATCCGTTTCTCTGTCCGTTATATAACGACTGATGACCTTTCTGGCTACATAAAGTTAGTTCTGTACGGATCTGTTATACAGACCGTGATTGGTTCAAATGCACGTTTTACGGATAGTCTTCCTTGTCTGTTTTGATACGTATGTTTTGTGGATACTGCAGTGGTCCACAAACTGCTGGTCGCGGCCTTCTAATGCCCTGCAAGAAGAATCGGAGTAGGTCGCAAAACGAAACACACAAAAACATAACCATACTTTTCTTTTAAATTTATGCACAAAATAACGATCCTAAAGTGTTGTTGGACAAACAAAACTAAAAACATATGTGCTATAGTGTACCTGAATGTGTTTATAGGTGCTGTAGTGTACCTGAATGTGTTTATAGGTGCTATAGTGTACCTGAATGTGTTTATAGGTGCTATAGTGTACCTGAATGTGTTTATAGGTGCTATAGTGTACCTGAATGTGTTTATAGGTGCTATAGTGTACCTGAATGTGTTTATAGGTGCTGTAGTGTACCTGAATGTGTTTATAGGTGCTGTAGTGTACCTGAATGTGTTTATAGGTGCTGTAGTGTACCTGAATGTGTTTGTGGGTGTTGTAGTGTACCTGAACGTGCTTGTGGGTGCTGTATTGTGGCTGAGTGTGTTTTGGGGTGTAGTATCGTGTCTGTATGTGTTTGTGGTGTTGTACCGTGCCTGAATGTGTTTTTTGGTACTGTAAAATGCCAGAGTGTGTTTTTGGGTGCTGTAGTGTATCTGCACGTGTTTGTGGGTGTTGTAGTATACCTGAACGTGCTTGTGGGTGCTGTATTGTGGCTAAGTGGGTTTGCGGTGTTGTACCGTGTCTGTATGTGTTTGTGGTGTTGTACCGTGCCTGAATGTGTTTTTTGGTACTGTAAAATGCCAGAGTGTGTTTTTGGGTGCTGTAGTGTATCTGCACGTGTTTGTGGGTGCTGTAGTGTACCCGAATGTGTGTTTGTGGGTGTTGTACCGTGCCTGAATGTGTTTTTTGGTACTGTAAAATGCCAGAGTGTATTTTTGGGTGCTGTAGTGTATCTGCACGTGTTTGTGGGTGCTGTAGTGTGCCAGAGTGTGTTTATAGGAGCTGTAGTGTACCCGACTGTGTTTGTGGGTGCTGTTGTTTGATTGGCTTACACGAGTGAGTGTTATAACCATATTTTTAAAAGATTGATAATCAGTTTCATTGGTTGATTGGAACGCTTCATTAGTTGCTTGAGTAAATAGAGAAAAAAAGTATTATATAACATAAATATTTCAGCACAGTTTATAATACAACAAATGTATCGGGGCTTTTTGAAGGCGATGAAAATTATAATTGTACGTACAGTACTTGGAACGGTGGTATAGGTTTCAGTTTTGATACAATATTATAGAACTAATTTTCAACTAAGAGTGGGGTATTTGATACTAGAAATTATAAAACGAACTCTTGAACCCAGGATACTGTCGGAACGTCACCATCGATGTTGCAATATCCAAAAATATTTTGTAAAAATAATGGGTGATTTACGGTGGAAATTCGAATGAAATCAGTTGAAATCTGGTTGTGAAAAATGCCGTCTGTCATGTTTTTTGTACTAGAATAAACTAATTGAAACATCCGTTCTCTACGGAGACAACACGTGTTCCAAACAAAGAACGTAACTGCGAGCTCGTCAGTTTCACGTTGTGTATGTATACTTTAGCCTCTAAGTACCATTTCCTTTGCCCCCAACGTTTTGGCCTACTAACTTCGCTGTAATAATGATGATGTCCATTCATAACCATGAACTCACGTGAGGCGTAAGAGAAGGACCAAAAAAAAAAACTCGCTCACGTGAAGCGAAAACATCTGTAAACCCCCCAGAGAGCCACGTTCTCGTTCATTCAGGGTAAAGAAGTCTTCCAAGCAGGGGGCGGCGAGATTTTTTCTAATGAGTTGTAAAACGTGTCGTGGGTATTAGCTGTTGACATCGACACCGTTTTTTAGCGATCACGCACAGCGTCCTCGGGCTGATGGGTATTCACTGTGGGGGTTTGTTTGCCTGTGTCTGTTTGCGTACTACATCAAATATGGCAGGTGTTTTACAACAAACTGTTTTCTGTCGTAAAGTTAACAAGAAACACTTTCTCCAGTAGTCCATGAAACGAACTTCCAGTTTTCAGCGGTCAGTAATTTTAGTCTTGTAAGTTTCATCAAGTTCTAAAGATCCGTTTCTTTGAATACCGAGGCTCTAGATCACAAACACTGTGGGGGTTTGTCCGAAGTAGGTTGTGGATATTCACCGTGGGGGTTTGTCCGTAGTAAGTTCTGGATATTCACCGTTGGGGTTTGTCTGAAGTAAGTCTTGGGTATTCACAGCGGGGGTTTAACACGATTTTGAGATAGTATAAAAAGTGCACAACTTATTAGCCCGGTGGCTCAGCTGTAAGCTCGAAGGCTTATAACGCTAAAATTCGGGGTTCGATATGCACGGCACACCAGTACGGATATCTTTGCGCTAAAATATAACACATAGTTTGTATGTTTGGGTGAGTAAAAGTCAACTATAACACCACAGGTAACCTATATTAACATAGAATTTAAAGAATATGTACTAATCTATTATTTTGAATTATTTATTAGACAAACTGCTTCATGTAACAGGTTGACTTTCATATTTATAACAAAACACAAACTTATTAACCCTAGAAGTACTGATAGATTTCGTATCCTTACGCTTTTTAAACACATTTTTCCTAAACTATTTTTGGTGTCGACGTTTGTTGCCTATAACATACAAGCCACACAAAAAACGCAAACAAAGACACGGTCAATATTACAGTTCATCCCACTAATTGCTTCTGAGTTCCAATATGTATTTCATATAGAAAATAAGTGATTTCACCAAATTCGATTGGTCAGCTCTTTGTGACGTAAGAAACAATGACGTTATGCAATATACGTATTCCACCGGAAGTAAACGGTATTAAAATAAGTCGGTAATTTGAAAATTAAAATATAATAGACAAAGAATGTAATCTTTGCTACTACGTTTGGTTCTTTTATAACCCACAAACAAAATAAATCATCATGTTAATGTATTACGCCAAAAAAAAAACCCATTCTGTTCTGATAAGTTACTAAACGTAAGCTGAAATACAACGAAACCAAACAACGTATACTTTGTTATCCTATTTATTAGAACACGTGAGTGAAAGCAAAGAAGAATGCAACAACATGTTAACCACACAACATCTGCTATATCTAGTGCCGACGAGGCTTTTCCGTCAATACCAAGACTCGTCAGGCCGGCTGGTATAACATGAAAAACATAGTTGTGGACGAGACGGTTACCAAGCATATAGAAATAAGAAACCTGTGCTAGTAAGTTGCTCGACTAAGGAATGAAACCGAACAAATCTCACTGTTGTTGATAGAACGCTACGAGACTAAGTTCCTTACCCATCTCATCATAAAACGTTTTCTACACATGATTAATAATGTACGATAGTCGAATTAAACTAACTGTGGTACACGGAAGGTGATACACAGTGTGTAACGTGTATTGTTGGTTGTAAACTGTGTACATTCTTACAGAAGTTTGAAGATGATACACAGTGTGTAACGTGTATTGTTGGTTGTAAACTGTGTACATTCTTACAGAAGTTTGAAGATGATACACAGTGTGTAACGTGTATTGTCGGTTGTAAACTGTGTACATTCTTACAGAAGGTTGAAGGTGATACATAGTGTATAACGTGTATTGTTCGTTGTAAACTGTGTACATTCTTACAGAAGGTTGAAGGTGATACACAGTGTGTAACGTGTATTGTTGTTTTCAAACTGTATACATTTATACAGAAGTTTGAAGATGATACACAGTGTGAAACGTGTATTGTTGTTTTTAAACTGTGTACATTTTTACATAAGGTTGAAGGTGATACACAGTGTGTAACGTGTATTGTTGGTTGTAAATTGTGTACATTCTTACAGAAGTTTGAAGGTGATACACATGTGTAACGTGTATTGTTGGTTGTAAACTGTGTACATTCTTACAGCAGTTTGAAGGTGATACACACTGTGTAACGTGTATTGTTGGTTGTAAACTGTGTACATTCTTATGCCCTCATATTCGCCAACGAGCGACAAGTAAGCCATGTTTATTATGTGTTAGTTAGCTCAAAGTTCACGTTCACTAGCGACAAGTAAACCACGTTTATTATGTGTTAGTTAGCTTAAAGTTCACGTTCACTAGCGACAAGTAAGCCACGTTTATTATGTGTTAGTTAGCTCAATGTTCACGTTCACTAGCGACAAGTAAGCCACGTTTATTATGTATTAGTTAACTCAAAGTTTATGTTCACTAGCGACAAGTAAGCCACGTTTATTATGTGTTAGTTAACTCAAAGAATAAGTTTACTGGAGACATGAAACTTTACAATAAACTATAAAAGTTATATTTACTAATGAACTAGGTGTTGGTGATTTAGCAAAAAAGTTCATTATTCAAAGCGTGTGTATTTTGAAAATAAAACCTAGATGATGAGATGTCATAAAATTTAGGTGATGATATGTCCTGAAAAACGTTAATATTTTCTTAACCACAAGATGACGCTCTGACTTAAATTGTAAAAACTATTTAAATTAAATTGTATTGTTACGTCTCCGTTTGTTAATTGATTTTCCGTAAATTCGTTCTGACGAAACTTTAGCGACACAAGTCCTTAGTTAATAAAACTGGTTTATTCTTTCCGAATATAACTTTACGATACACTTAATTTCAACAATCGCGCTAAAACAAACGCTATAACAACGAACATGCTCAACTTCAACAATACTCTCTGACTGCAGATCAATTACTCACTGTCTACACACATATTGTCACGTCACGCCGTGACCATCTTATATATACCAGACTACCCTATATCTAGTAAATGCTAGGGCATTCACGAAGTAACAAGATACTTCTAGAAACGTAGCGTGACACTAGTCACGTGACCTCGCTGACGCAACAGTATTTTCTGCATAAACATTATTAATGTGTATTTAATAAAAAAACAACTTTATTAAGGCCAAATGATATATAACAACAAAAATAACAGGCTACAAGATCGTTCAATTTTGTTAAAGTACCAGGATGACAATAACATTTAAGACTCGAAATTAATTGAAAAAATAGACGCTTAACACAGTTACCCTTTACGTTGTCTAGTTCTGAAATCCTACCGATTTGATACGTAACACCTAGCCAGCCCAGCGCGAGTCAGTGTCGTCACGAAGCACGAGACACGTGTGTAAAAAAAAAAAAAAAAAACTGGTGTCGTTAAACTGCACAAAAGTATCATTTTGAGAAGAAGGGGAAAAAGAAGAAATAACAAAACAAACAAGCTTAGTATTTTTAAATGTTGGACTAGATGTTTGGGTTACTGTTAAACTGAAACGTACGTATTTTTGAATGGAAAAGTTTGACAGTTATGCTGGAATTTTGCGCATTTTTAAATGTAGTGTAAACATAACCTCTAAAAATCGAGTTTACTGAAATTATATATATATATAA
>NW_013675117.1:19477-23642 GCF_000517525.1 Limulus polyphemus | reverse complement strand
TAGGGGTGCATCGTTGTAAGATTTAACTTGCTGTGGGCAATATAGTGAGGTATAAATGCTGAAGTAAGCGAGGTAAGATTCATACCAATGCTTAGATGGGCAGAGAAGAGTAACTTTCATCAGGATAAAGCTAGTGTGAAAGGAGGTAAGTAAATAAAGGAATCCAACTCCATAATGGATTATAAACAATACTTTGAAATGTGAAAATCAGAAACTAAATATTTTCAAAATGCACTAAAGAAAAAAATATCTGAAATCAAGCACTAAGTCTTAACATTGTCATCCCAAACCAAGAAGTGAAGATCAGGTTCAACTGCATTGAGGAAGTCAGCTGCATTAGGAGGGTGTGTTGCATTCTTAAATGCAGATGAACCATATGGTATACACATGGAATTAGGTGGGAGTTCAAGGCTAGTGATGAGCGAAAATTTGCACACTAGAGGGCAATCAAGTCGACAATAACTGTAACTGTGTAAGTAATAATATAGGAAAACCACTGCATATCTATAGAAAACATTCATTTTAAACAAAGAACCAAACATCAATAAATGCATAATAAAGGAAGCTATCTTAATTGAACAAAACAGTCCCACCCTAAACCAACACCCCAGGGTACCAAGATACCTATATTAATCTGTGAAGCAATCTCTGGTCACGCAACCTCTTTGTTCCATACCATGTGTGTGTGTATTCCTGTGTACTTGTACCTGATGATGACATAAGCTTTTCAAAACATTGTTCATTTGTAAGACAGTTTCTTTCACTACCCATTCAAGCTGTCTCCAAACTTTATTTTCTAAAAAGTGAGTTCCTTGTCATCAAATTTCAATCCATGTAAAATGCTAACTGGTGTTTTGAAAACTGCACATCTTATATAATGATTCTCTATCAGCCGTCTCCTACTGCTTAAAAGCATTATGTTTTGAAGATATTAAAAGCAAAGGCATACTTAACTGTGCTAATTAAATTATATAATGTTAGTTTCTAACAGCACAAACATTCAATGTTTAATTATTCAATAAAAACACACATTTGATCAGGTTATTTTGGTACAACTTTTAGAGTTAAACAGATGATTGTTAAGATTTGCTAATAAAAAAAAGATATTGGTGTTAAATAAAAAAAAACAGCTTAGCACCTCAAACAATGAATACAGACAATGATGAAGATCTGTACTGTGATATGGTATCTCAGTAAAATATGTGTATAAGTAATGAATATTCTGACATACTTTAAATTCAAACTACATCAAATCATTTATTATTCAGTTGCATTTTGCTGCATGAAATGCTTCACACTGAAATCAACCATTACCAGCATTAATTATTATTCAGTTATAAATGATAAAGTTGTGAACCCAAACACTTTAGATAATTCAAAAGTATGTACAATTACTGGTGAATATCATTCTGCACTTCTTCATACGCTGTCACCTGTAATATTGCATTAAATGTAAAATTACTCAGTCCCTGTCCTATATAGATTCGAAAAATGTTTCTTTTCTATTACATGTGCTTTACTTATATTGCATTTATTCTACTTCTCCTTACAAAAGTTATAACATTTTATCCGAAAAATGAAAATTCTATACAAATAACTTACTTATCAAAATGTGCAGAAAAAGACAGAAAGCTAACTTCTCCTAATCCGCCTGATAATGCTGCACAGATGACACCTGGAGAAGAAAACTAAAAATGTTAAATAAATAGATTTCTGTAAAGTAGTCATAAAATGAAAACTGTAAAATCCTGGTTATTTGTATTTGTTTATAAATATCAAAACATGTGTTCTCTATTAATATGTTTCTTTTTGATGTTGATTATTTGAAGTCTTTATGGTAAAGGACTATCTTTCAAGCTAAAGTTTTACCTTTCAGATATGATGAGAATATACACATGTATATTATTAAAAAGCAAGGTTAATTCATTCAATTTCATTATCGGAAAACATAATTGTAAGTAAAGTTTTATTAACACATTAATATGTGTAAAAGAAGAGACAGGAAACTTCACAATCTGTGGAAAAATACAACCCAACAACATTTATATGATACGAAGGCTGTCAATTTTGACTTTAGTTACAAAAAACGTAAAAAAGGCTAGATGGGAGAAAAAAAAAGTGAAATTTGGAAAATTAAGGTCCCAAAAATATGTTAAAAATGTCCTTTGTAAATTATCACGCAGGTGGTTGGTAGAGGAGGTAACTGTATGTTGAGTTCCTGAAGGGTATATCTATGTTATTGGCAGTTGAAGAATTTAATTGGTATCCTTCATAGACAGTGTTAATTTCTGCACAACTTTGGAATATATTTCATCTCTCAATTTACCCTATGGATATGGGTTTATGTATCTTACCCAACTTTATAACCACCATGAAACCATGAAGGTATGCATACTATAGCTCTGAAGGTACTCAATGTACCTACAAAATTTGATGAGCTTTTAGTAAATATTACAAGTCTTTTGTATATAAAAAAATCAGGTTTTTTAATGTAGTGTTTTTACTAAAGATTTATCCACGAATACATGGTTTCAGAGTGTTGACTAGTTTAAGTGCAAGGTGACTTCCATGTTAGATTAAAAATACTCTTATTATTCTTACATTTTTAAACTTAATTTGCATAACCTCTAAAACCTCCTAAATTAATATAAATTTTATTCAGTCAAATTTTCTATTTTATCTGTTTTCTCTACCCTAACTATATGCATGACATTAATTTGATTGACCTTATAGCCATCACAAAATATAGAAAATAAATCTAAATTACCCTTTTCCCTTTTTTAGAATGACTACAGATTGTAACAAAAAACTACAACTGTTCCTCCTAAACAGCTTAAATCTGGTAACAGTCAACATCTGTTTCTACTTACGTTTTATTGTTTTGTTGCTTTTTGAACCATGGGTAATTAATAATCCCTTGATACAAGTTGTAAATCACACTGCACACTCTTAGTTCAAGTTACCATATTGAATTATGTAATACACAAGCTACTTGTGAGCAGACGTCATGAAGAAATTTATTATTTTCATTATATTACCTAGCCTAACCTTATCTAACTTAATATTTTTCTAATTCTTACATTTAGTTACTTTTATAAGAATAAATAAAAAATATACATATAAAAACAACAAGTAGTATTTACATTTGATCTCTTGTTTTTTTTTGCTGTCAGCCTGCAGGTGAATTTCAAGTCTACTTTTTTTTTTGTAATAATGGCACTAGTACGTTGAATAACTGTTTTTGTTTGATAAATACACATAAGAACACAGAATAATAACATGCAGAAAGCAAACAATTTCCTATAACTTAGCTGGCTTTCTAACTAATGCATAAGTGCCTTAAAATAATTCTCTTATCTACTCAATCTGAAATGAGGGATAGCAACCTTCACACTGTAGACAGAATAACCAAAACTTTGTACCGAGCTCAACATAATATTATATTTAATATGGTAAATTAAAACTTTATCTTTCTATTGTTATAAATGACATAATAGAAAATTTCACAAAGAATTACTGGCAATTTGTAAAAGAGAGTATAAGACAAGTGGGCATAGCAAACAAGTCTGACTTTCTAGTTTATATCTCCATAAACAAAGAATATTGTAGGCTATAAAAATTAATTTTGCCTTAGAAATACCTGTACTATAATGAGTAATTTATGTTAAACTCAGTAAATTAGAGAAACATGTTGAAAAAATTAGAAGCTGGGCAATACATGGCAAAAAATTCATAATTCTCATACAAGGGGAGATTGAGGATTTATAGAAATATTTTATTTTAAAATTAACAAATGAAAGTTTATATAATTATAACATTTGGTTTATTAACTACATTTTGATGTTAAATTTATTTGTATACATTGTTAATAAAATAGTTTAATTACATTTTGAATGAAGCTCTTTAAAAGGTGATGACACGAGCACTTGGACCAACCTGTTACTATATATATGTATGAAATGCTATATATTCTTTATGAGAAATTCCTACAGAATAGCTTAAAAATTTTAATTATTTGGGGTTTCATTTCTATGAAAAAGCATAATCAACAAAAACTTTCATTTTTAACCCATTCACTGTAACCAGTACATATATGGCCTCTAAATTTCTTTTCAGCTCAATGAGGCTGGTACACATATAGATTCTTGCTATCAAAATTCCTGCA
>NW_013675117.1:8841-19188 GCF_000517525.1 Limulus polyphemus | reverse complement strand
TATATATATATATATATATGTAATTCAAACCTAATATGCAGGTAAAATAAATATAATTGTTTGTTTGTTGTTAAGCAAAAAATTAACATAATGGGCTATCAAGTGCTGTGCCCACCATGGGTATTGAAACCTAATATTTAGTATTATAAGCCTTCAGACTTACTCCTGATCCAGTGAGATCAGGCTAACTAAAAAGTTAAATAAATTCAGAATACCATTACAGATGTTATCTACTTACCTATGTATGTCATCCAACTGCCAACAGAAAGAGATGTAAGAAGAAAACTTGCTGCAGATAGCAGGACAGAGAGAGCAACTTTGAGGCTAGAAGAAAACAACAATCATAAATATATCCATGTTCACATAATGTACAAAGGTCATGTACTTTCAGCTATATTTACACTTATTAATGAGTACTTTGATTAATAGATGTACAAGTCTTCTCAAACATATTAGCTATGTGAAGTTGAAAACTTCAAATATCAAAATATCCTTGACCTAACTTATGCAGATACAATAGAGGTAATTTGATTCAAGTGATTCAAATAGTAAAGACTTAGATAAACTGATCATTGGTAACATATTGTGGTAGTTATGATAACTATGAGCTTACAAAGACTTGATTTTATGAAAATATTTTGTTTGTTACAGCTAAACACGTTTGCAGAAGCATACTTGATAATCTAACATTACTTTAGTCTAATTTTGTTTTATAAATTTTTAAGATTTTAAGAATGTAAAATACTATGTTTAGTTAGAGTTAAGTGATTTTAATTGGCAAGTTCAGAGAAGGAAGGCTCATAAATTTTAGTAAACAAATTCTACACTTCCTTGGCATTTTCAGTCATTGTCACTAGCTTTGTAGAAATAAAAATATATTTCCATAAACACAATTATAAGTCTTGTTTCAACTCAAATCAAGACTAAATTTTAATGTTTTGTTTTGCATCCAAAAATATTTACACAAATAATAAAAACTTACTGTGTGTTAGTGACAAAAAATGGAACTATAAGCTTAATGGCTAAAGATGGTATAATGTCAGCTAACAGTATGGCCTGAAAATGAAAATATTATAATTAGATAAAATTTATGTCAATAAATGTTTTCAAGTTAAACTGCAAACTTTTAAGAAAATTAAAGATACACATTACAATCTCAAAGTTTAAATGATTATGTTTTAATGTATTTTAATCAATTACCTATTTTACAAATAAAAACCTAGTGATGGAAAAATATACCACTAAAGCTGCTTGACTTTTCATTCAAATACAAAAAACAAGTACACCTACAAAAAAAAACAACTAAAATATGAACAAATTTATAAATCATTATTAAGTAGATTATGAAAGTATTTATATTTTTTCATAAATTTTTAAATCAAATTTATTGTTTGGTAAAGTACATTAATTGTCACAAAATTAGGTTTTTTTTTTGGTTTTTTTTATGTGTGTTCTTAAAAAGAAAATGAAAAAAAAGGCTTTTAAAGCACTTACATCTCATACTTTAATTAAGCAGTTCTTAGAACCAACAAAGTCATTCCTAAAGATTGATATTTTTAACTGCTATTTAGGAGAATACTAAAAATTAAAAGGATGTATAGAAAATAATTATCATGGTAATCTTTTACATTAGTATGGAATTTTACGTGATACTTACAAGGAAAATTTAATTGCAATATGGAAAATTCATATTAAGTCAGCTGTTGTTTTAATAATACAAAGATACTCTCATAACAATGAACATAATTAAAAGTATCCTTAAATATATTGAAAACTCCACTGGTAACTGAAACTTTCTCCACTGTAAAACATATTTGCATAGATCCAGGAGAGAGAGATTTCCTATTTAAACAATCAACATAAACTATGTGCAGTGTCTCCAGTCATAGGAATTAATTTGAGACAGTGAATGATGACGGTGTAGTTTTCATGACTTCACCAGTCACACAGTTCTGCCCCCCATATTTCAAGGATTTTTTAAAGTCAAATCATGATTTTTCTCAAAATTTATGGTCTTTTAGGTGTCGGGAATGAGATCTGTAAGTTCAAGATTTTCAAACACATGTGTGAACACTCTTTATGGGTGTATGTTTACAATTTAGAAAATACAGATATATACAACTCAACTTACCCCTGTTGATGTTGGATTACAACGTCGTGTTATATTGTTTTCTGTTTCCTTAAAAAACAAAATAAGAAGTTTTTAACAAATTTACAGAGATTTTTAGAAATGTAAAAACATTAGTGGATTGAAGTTTCTTCTAATAAACAGTTAACTTAAAGTGTCATCGATATACCCTTTGTGAAGGGTCAGCAACCTTTTGTAGTTTTTGCAACAAAGATCACATCATTAATTTCTAGAACTGCTATAATTTCCAGCATTCATGTACAAAGTTAATCTATGACGACACCAGTCATTTTATATTATGAAACATCTAAAAACAGGGAAAGTTCTTTAAAAGGTAATCTAATCTCATGAGAATAGTAACAAAATTAGTGTCACCATAAAAAGTATATCTACATAGAATAATACTTTCTTTATATTGTAGACATAATGAATATTCTTCAGTTGGAAACAGCGGTGTGACTTAATGCAAAAACTGGCATTTTGCTATACAATTATAATAAAAAATGTACATTTACTTATCTTACATTGTGGTCAGCATCATGATAATCTTTGCTTAGGATGTCAAAAGCTGCACTGAGCATGATAACATAGGCATAATTGTTGCAAAGTCCAAGCAACCTGTAAGAATTTTTCAGAGCAATATATCAAGATATGCTTAATGTTTCTGAAACTATATTGGTTTGTGTTAATTTCTTTTCCAAGTACAAGTAGAAAAATTTTTAAATTAATTTAATTCTGTTATAATTGAAGTTATATATTATTGTACGAATGATCAGATCTTAACTTAAAAAATATTGAGGTGTGATAATAAAATGATGCTATATTACACCTCAAGATTAACTAGGTTAAATTAATTAAATAATAAATATTTCTGATTGTTTGAGTTAATCAGGTCAGTAGGTCAGGTTTTTAAACAATAGATCACTATAACAAAAAGCATCATGTCAAAGAAAAACAAATAACTTCAACTAAACACTACTAGAACTTACAGTGTGAAACAAAAGAAATAGAAATACATGTGTATTACAAAGACATATGTTGTAAAATAAAATGTTTACAGCCCATTCTAGTGAATAATGTTGGCTTGTAACTCCATTCAAGCAACTTCTAGGACAAGTTTTTCACTCATGAGCCTCTCTTTGAATTTTCTAAAAACAATATCTGAGAAATATAACTTGATGAAAAACCCAAAGGTTCTTAAAAAAACGTTATAGTTACAAAGTAACAGTTAAAAGAAAATGACTTAAAGACAAATAAATGAAACTCAAAACAATCTCACTATTACTAACAGTGCTAGAACTGGAAAATAAACCATTAATTGATTATCTATGAGTAGCAATTACATTGATAAGTATTACATAAAATAACCAATGAATCAAAATTATGATTAAGCTGATTAACGTCATGAAAAATAATCAACTAATTGAAATACTGTCATTATGATTTGTCATTATTATTTTCAATTAATTCTAGGTTGTTAAGCTTAATCAATTAGTGTCACAACTCACAAAAGTAATAAATTAATGAATTATTATTATCATCATTCAATATCTGATAAATATCTCTTAGAGTGAAACTCTGCTTAATAGTTCAGAAAGTAGGGGTTGCAAAACCCTTTTGGTCCAGCTGACCTTACAATCAACATACTGTCCTAACTCAGTGTTCATGTGGTAATCATACATGTTGCATATATTGTACTGTAAAACATCCCCCTATAGTTTAAAAAGCAAAGGTCATAACAGTATTTCAACCATTTTAAAACGTCTAGCAAACCTGATATACTAAGCATTAGTTCTATTACTAGTCCTAATGGAAATCACACAGTTTAGGGCATATACTGTACAGCAAACACTTGATTGCCACTTCCTTTTGGTCACTGATCATACAATCAGTGACTGTTCTAGCTTTAGTTGAGGCTAATCTTAGCCAGATCAATTGGGAGGTTGTCACTGAAGGTTTCTTGAACAGCCAGATAAATACTCTTAACTTTCCTCTTCATCTTCAGGGATAAGTATATGTTCTGTCCTTATATGAGTCCATAATCTCCTCTTCAACTCTTAGTCAAGCCAGTTCACCAGAGGTTCAGCGGTCATGTACGATCATAGCTGGTTGATGTGTACTATGCACTTTTGCACACCCCTTGTCTGCTGTAACTCATATGTCAATGGAGTGACTTGTTGGAGCACACAGAGAGGTCCTCTATAGTCAATAGCCTCACCCAGTCTCCTCTTCTGTACATTCATTCCTTATGTCATATGGCAGTTTCCTGGCTGTTGATGTGCAAACTCATACATGTCAACTAACACAGACTCTATCAACTCCACATATTCTTGTGGGCATTTTGGGATGTTGGCTTTAGGTGGAGGACCATGCATTACCTCTACAGAAGGCAAGACTTCTCAGTCAAACACGAGTATATTTTGAAAACAACCTGTTGATCTCTATTCAGTTGCACAGTATTGATCATGATGTTGGGTAAACGTTCATCCCATTTTATTTGACTGGGGTTAACAACATTAGAAAGCATATAGTTTATTGTATGTATCACCCACTCCACTAAATCATCAGATTGGGGGTGATAAGGCAAAGTGTGCATCTTCATCACACCCAACACTTTACACAACTACAAAAACAGTTGGCTGTTAAAGTTAGTTCTTTGATTCATGTAGATCTCTTTTCAGGTACTCTGAAAAACATTATCCAGTCCTCTAGCACCACTTCAACCATAGAATGTATTGATAAATTGATAACTGTCAGCCCACTTTATGAAGTAGTTCATGATCATTAATATATACAAGTGAGCTCATTCCATCACTGGAAATGGACCAGCAATAACTAATAATTATTTACTAGAATTTACCTTGTTTAAACTGGGTTTTTCTCTGAGTGGCACCCACCATATAGTCTTCATACCACAGATCATCTGCACCATCAGTCAAACTTTTTGTGGCACCCCTTTTTCAAGCTTTAAACTTTGTCCAGTGATTATTCTGTCTCATTCTCAGGTCAAAAGACTCAAACAACATGATAATAACTTTCTCACAGTTGCTTCTCATAAAGTGCTCATTGGAGCTTAGGGAATTGCACAGCCTGTTTTGCAGTTCAGCTGTTCCAGGCTGTTATTCACCAAAAACACTTTAAGTAATGGTCTAGCTCCTCTTTTGCTGAAATCTTGAATGTTATGCTTTGAGTATCTGTGTGTGATCTGCTTCACCTTGCTCACTTGGAATCCTGATCACGGTCAAAACTTCTCTCTTATCACCCATCTTGAGTGGCAAATCCCTGATTCAAGATGGCAGAGCAACAAGTCTGTCCTTATCTGAGTCCATAACTCCTTGACCTCAGAATCCTCCTTCAACATTTGGTACCTGCCATCTCACATCCTGGTGATGTAGCTCCTGTTGGTGTATTTCATCCACCAAGAGCACCTCCAGCTTCTCTTCAATGTTCATGGGTGGGTTTGACCAGAACTGCAATTTAATTACTTGGACTTTCAAAGGTCTGAGAGTACTACACAGATCATTCCATTTGGTCTCTAACTTGCCAAATATCACACCACTGTGACAATCCTCAGTTGTCAATACTTCAGTTTCATTTTGGTTAATCCTCAGAGGAAGAGCATGGACAGCCATTCTTGGTGCACCAGAGAGAAGTCATGGATCTTTGCAGCAGCATCAAATGTCTTATGTCCAGGAGAAGATAGATTGATGGTTCTCTTAAGACTCAGATTACCTTCTCTTGGTTATAAGTACTTCTATTACAGAAAATTCCATTCCATAACTATGAAGCCTTCTTAAACTTATATCACACAAAAGTAGGAGTAATACAGAAAACAGGTTCAGATCCTGGTTACAGTATCAAGATTTTCTCCTTCCTATCTGCTCTATGTTATTTTGAAGTTGAACTGAATTACCTTTACAGCAGTGGGATAGGTTTGCTTAACAGGGGATAAGATATTTATTCTGAAGTGTTGTTGAATAACTCACCAGGAGGAAAAAAAAGACAGACTTAACACAAAGTAATACATGAAATGAACAATCTTTATTAACTCAAAAACACAGTATGCATGATTATTGTTATTAAACAAGAGATAGTCACTTCTATTGAATGCTATATCTTCAACTGATCAGACTGAAATCATCTACCAGACCACTTAAATTCAATGTTCCTTATTTTTTAGGTAATGCTAGATTTACCCAGAATGGCTAGTTTTATGTGATTGGTCATTCTCATTCAATCAAAGGTGAGGTTACAACTTCAAATTACCACTAGCTCTACCACTGAAGGAAACTACTGTCGACTTTCCTGTACAACATGCAGAATTACAGCAATAATTCCTATTGGTAGAACAGACATTATCTATAGATAATAACAAAGGCAGCTGGAACAACAAAAGTATCCTCAAAATACTGCTTGCTCTACCCACCTTGGAGATGTTGCAGCATTACAGCTAATCACCAAATGGCAGAACAGGTATTATCTCCAAAGAATAACAAAGGAACATAGCTAACTAGAATGAAATGAACCTGATGACTTTCTTGATCATATTCTATGCAAAACCTGCACATATAAAAAATGAAAAATTCAGAATAATATTATATCCAAATAGGTAAGATAAATGCATGGTACATTTATATACCACAAAAGTACTGGATACATCAAAGGCATGGGTCATAAACACGGACAATCAGCCATTTCTTATAGTATCAGATTTTGATTTTCAACAAATTATCAGTCTACTGGAACCAAAAAACAACTCTCATAGTGAGAAGTTTTATTGCACTTGCATACTTGAGGAAACTTACTTTAAAATGGAACAAAAAATAAAGTCTCTCATATTTGTCAAGAGCAACAGATTCTCTGAGCCTTACTGCTCACTGGAAGAGAAAGTCAGCTGCATGGATCTCATATGAGAGAATACAGTGAACAAACTTTCGTGGATATGGAAGCTCTAGAGTACATCTCGTTCGGAGAGGCAACGGAGTAAACACAGTGAAAGTAATGAAATCTACTCTAAGCTGCACTAAAGCTTGTCACTAGTGATAACATTTCTATTCAGATGGCAGTGATGGACATTCTGGCAAAAATAAATGAACAGTAACTGATTTCAATCACTATGAGATAGCAAGCAATGTTTATAGGCTATAAAGGATAAGTTTAGGTCCACCCAAATGCAGAAAAAATACAATATGTGCCAATATTTTAGGAATTTCAAATCTGTACATTACAGAAGACACTAGAACAGAATCACGAACTTAATATTTTTTCTATAAACACGGACAAGTTCCATGTCTGAGTGCTGAACAGTGGGACATTTTTACAAATACAACAGAAACTTTGACTCTCATTAAGGAAATTACTTTGGAAATTAGTAATGAGTGCTTCTACATTTTGCATAATTCTTAATGTTACTGTTCTCTGGCTACTTCAAGGAGGACTCATCCACTTGAAACCATGTTATGCTGGAAACAGTTCTTTAAAATTTAATGCATTAAAACTGTAGCATTTACATGTTTACTTAATCTCCTTGGTATTCTTATACTTGTAATTATTTTGCTTCATAGGTGTCACTTTATTATGAAATTAAATTCAACAGCAATATACATATATATTAACAAAACAGGTAGCAACAACCCATATTTTTGCATGCACTGCAAGGGCAGACAGAAGGGGGGGGGGGTCCAGACCTCACTTTTGGGAAGAAATTTTCTAAAAAATTCTGAAATTTTAAGTAATGGCAAAATTGACCAAGAAAAACCCACCTACAATGCCTTTCCAGCCAGAACCCCCTCCTTTTCTAAAAGTCTTGTATTCATGCCTGCACTTTACTACTTATGTGTAAAAAATAAAATGAACTTGTATAAACTGCAACAATCAGCAATTCTTTGATATGATAGTTCTAGAAGCAGGAAAATAATTTGGTATAAATTCATGAAAAATACAAACCTCGATATTTATTTACCCTGTTATCTGGCTTCAGTGATTAGAATTAGAATTTGGTGTGTTAGTCCTTGAAGCAGGTAATTGCACACAATCCAATTTTAAAAGAACAACAGCAGATCTCTAAGTATGTGTACACTGGCTCTACTCATGGTGTTTAGTGATGTCAAATAGCCATAGATGGCAGTAGCCTACTGTCCATGGAAAAACTTGGATGAATGCTGCAAAATCAGATAGTAAAGTTTGCTCCAAGCTTATTTTGGGTCAGAAAATTTTTGTTCAGCTTGCTCACTTCCAAGACTGTCTCAGGATAACCACCAAAGAGGTTAAACCCCTCAACAAAGCAATCACATTCTCATCTCTGTCTACCCTATGCAGGAATCAAGCATAGTTAATAGAAGAAGCATGGTGTTTCAAGGTAGAGAGTGCTTCAATAGCAATAAGTAAACCAAACTGTTGCAACAGTACGGTGTGTGATGACTAATAAAAAAAAAATCAACCAGAAAAGGGAAATGGAATGGGGTTAGAAGATCAGACTGGTATGTATTTATGTGAGCCACTCATCGATCAGAAAAGTGGTAAGCTGCTGGAGTGGTGGAAGGTAAACAGAGAGCGATACAAAGTACTAGTTAGTACTAGAAAATATTTCGACTCTCTGCCATCTTCATTACCAAGTGAATGTGTCATCAGCACTTTCTTGACATATGCAAATGACAGAACATTGAATAATAACAGTAACTTTTACAATGGAACTCCTAAAAAATAACCTTCTAGGACTTTAAACCACATAGTTTGACAGAAGAAAAACTGGGCTGAAATGTGAAGTTTGTAGTGGTTTTTAATGTGCATGTTATATTGAGAGAGAGATGCTTGAATGTTTTATTTATATCTTTTTTTTAGTTTTTGAAAAATATATGATGATGAACCCATACTTACTTGTAAATGTTCTAACAAGTCACACCCAAAGTTTTTTTGTTCTGTTCAAAAACACTATTGATTCAATAAAGATTTTAGTCTTTACGTCAGCCCATTTTATCAGGTATTGACTAATCTGTTTTTTAGCATATCAGTATTTGGTATCAGTATAGAAAAATCAATATTGGCCAACCTTTATTTCTTATTATAGCCTTCTATTTCATCTTGCAATTCAATCTAACTACATTAACATACATGTCTGCAAGGTGGACAACATTGAAATATCACATTTTGATGCACATATACATGTAAGTATACTTACCAGAAACCAGACAAATTCCTACAGTTTGTCCACTGTGAAGGCATTATGGTCACACCATCTATTAATTATATATAGAAAAAATACAACTCTTTCTGTGTGCACCTATATGTAAAATTATACATTAACTAAGTTATCCTAATTTAATAACTGACTTTTAGATCAGAATTCCATATTAATTAAGAAATGAGAATTAGTGACACATAGTAGAACTGTTATTGGGTTGATCTTTTAATTACCTAAGAAACTTGTACTTATGAATAAACAATTATACATTTTTAGACACATGTTCATAATTATACGTCTAAACAATACATAACAAAACTTTATCTCTTTACAACATTTAAGAGGTAAGTTAACATTATTTCGTTGATTAGTGGAATCTGGGGTCTAAGTTATTTACAATTTAGATACTTTTTTTAGACAATAACATTTATAAATATACTGTAGTTTCTAAGATGCTGTTAAGACTATTTCTTTAATGTACAAAGAATTGGATACTCTTAGTGAGTAAAATTATTAAAATGATTTTTCAATATTGAGGCAAAGTCTGAAAAATATTTACTTTTATGAAAAAAAACATTGGCATTGTGAAAAAATTAGAAAAGGTCTCAGGTGTGATTATTGATAAAAAATTTAAATAATTAGCTGAAATTACCAGTAGTTAAAAATAATAAGCCAGTTTGAAAATTTAATTATAGAAATATTAAATTCAGGCATAAAAAGGCAATTGTAATTTTGCATCAGATACAAATGAATCCTGTGTGTAAGATTTGTTTCTCTTATTACAAGACATATAACAAAATGCTTGAAATAGTGCAGTGGGGGCCACTTGGATGATACACTGTTCAAAGTCATTTAGCTGGAAAGAGGATTATGGATTGACACCTATCTTTAATGTTATTCAATTAAAGCAATTAGACAAAAAAAAAATCTTAAAAGGTAAATATGTATCACAAGAATAACAAGCTACCAATAGCCTGTAAACTAGCATCGCTGTCCTAAAGAGGTACCGTATTTTTCGGAATATAAGACACACACTTAT
>NW_013675117.1:6467-8168 GCF_000517525.1 Limulus polyphemus | reverse complement strand
ACGCAAGCAGATTTTGACATCAAATTTTGGGGTAAAATACAGTAAGCTTTAGATTTTATCAACTCTCACACCTAAATCTGGTGTTCCACAATGCCAATGGATCAAACAGCTTTATATCATCTTGCTCTTCTCTTGTATCATTACAAGTTCCAATATGCAATGAATGCACAGATGATTAACAAACAAAGTTCTAAATGACATAAAACAGGTTTCTTTTCTTTAAAAAAATGCATATTATCTTAGCAATTCGAAAATGGCCATATACAGTTAAATTTTCAAAATATTTAGAGAAAAATTTACTACAGATCTCAGAGAATGTATCACCTCGAGTTATCATCTATTTCTCATATAGAACCATTTGGTCCTTCAAAGCTGTCTTTGAACACCCACCCATGAGAAAAGTGAAATTTTAAATCCACCCTTTTTTTCAGAAAATTATCAATTGCACTCTTAAACTATTTTAAAGTGCTGACCTCCACTGCTGTCTTAAATGAAGTATAACCTTTCTTCCCAATATTTTAAACTTGTGTCCTCCTGCCCTATTATCTCCTGAATATAGAAAAAAGAAGTTAGAAGTCTTGATTCTGTCAAACCCCTAGATAATCTCCAAATATGTTTGATCTTCCTTATTATCCCTTTTCTGCATTTGGGAACATTCCTATCTTGAACTAAAAGGAATTTATTTTTATAAATTTTACAAATCTGTCCAAAATCATCTTTGAACTCACCATCCCAATTCACTAATGATAAAACAGGTTTCTTTGTCTCAAAAATTGGCTTTTTGAAAATTAGAAACCAAACTTTCAATTATTTTTATCTCACCATTTAGTAAAGCATCAAACCTAATTATGCAATGACCATTCATTGCCAAATATTCCCTTACTTCAACTCTTTCAATCACATATTTCTTCATTGGTGGTTAGCAATAAATATAAAATATCCTACCCTTTTCTTTATGACCATTTGATATAAAAATCCATTCTCAATCTCTTTTAAAAACCTCTTTTCCCTGTTTTTTGATCCATTATTAGTATGACAATTATTTCTTGAGAATAGTACAAAATAAGATGATGTACTATTTCTTTACAAATTGAATTTTTTTTTGTTTCATTCCTAAGGAATAATTTACAGCTTGTCAAACATCTCTTCAAAACAAAATTACTTTCTTTTAAGTGAACCTACTTTGTACATGTTGATACTCTTCTTCCTCAACCCAGTTGGTTTCAGTTTCATTCTGATCAATTTTAGCAGCTGTTTCTTCCATTACACTACTACTGCAACAACGTAACCAAAATAATTGTTTCTATAAATTATAATATACTAAACAAGTATATTGTATGAAAAATATTATTCTTTCAATATAATCAATACTTCTCACATCTCCACATTTTACAACTTTCGCAGAGAAAAACATTATTAAAAATTACATGATATTAGAATTAAGTATTTATGTATACAGAATTACTTTTAACTGTTCGTTCCTCAAATTTTTGTTGGTACTCTATTCTCAATTAAAGAACAATAAGTGTCAAAAGCCTAGAAACTACAAAGTACAATGACTATTTTAAATAAGTGAACTTTATTTATTTTTATATTTTAATAATTCTTCCATGATTTGGTATTCTTCATAATTAATATCAACAAATTGAACCAGTGTGTGTGTGTGTGTGTGTGTGTATATATATATATATATATATATAT
>NW_013675117.1:4340-6092 GCF_000517525.1 Limulus polyphemus | reverse complement strand
TTTTTTTAATTTTTCCATTTTTAATTTTATGGTACAGATTATATTACAACCTTCACAGTTTTATAAATTACAGTTTTAATATTGATTTGCTATTATACATGTATTTGACCAGTGTTTAAACCTCAACAAGATCATGGAATATTAACTCAATTTATACATACTTAGGACTAAACTGATGTACGAGTTCTTGCACTAAAATTAAAAATATCAGTAGAAATTATATAGCATCCAAGATTCAAGAGTACTAGCACAAGTATTACTATTAGCAACAGCAGTATTACCGAGTCATACTAACGGAACATCTTCTCTTACTTAGAACTAGAAGTTAGACCACCTAAAAGTAATAGGTACGACTTGCTCATTAAATATTTCACCCCTGTTGTAAATAAGAGTCGATTACCTATCACTGATAGTATCAGGAAACAGCAAGATATCTAGTGAAATAAAATAGTGTGCATTCTCCTTCGGTTTATTATTATTTGTTTGGTACTTTTAGTTTTAATGGGTTGATTTTTTCAATGTTTGGAGTGCAGCCACCATTACGATAGAAATAGAATAACTTAATAAGTAACCAATTTCTAAGAACTTAAAGTAGTTCTTACTTAACACTTTTAAGTTCAGTTGTTTATATTATTAAAATTCACTTGCGTTCACAAAATAACAAATACTACAAATTCATTTTTATTAAATCTAAACTTGTACTATCGTGCTTAAAATAATAAGCACGTGATTGGAGAAAAGCCCTCTATGTAAGGTTAGATATTAAAAAAGACAAATTTCGAAATATTATTATTACATTCAGGTTCCATGAACTTATATAATATTCTTACTCATACATAAACTATCTGTCTCGCTCTCTGTATATACTTGTATTTACATATACTGAAATAAGATCAAAATATGTATTTGATTAGAAGAACAAGTGATTTAGAGTAAACACAACACTATTTTCATACCTGCACACGTAATTAAACTTTATTTGGTGTTAAGCACAAAGCTACAAAATGGGTTATCTGTGCTCTGCCCTGGTATCAAAATCACATTTTCAGTGTCTTAACTCTTCCAGCCTGCCGCTGAGTCACGTGAGGCACATACATTTGAACAGAAGACTATTTCGAAGTAACCTTTAACGGCAAAACATGGATATCAGCGACAAGAAGATTCAACAGAGGAAAGTAAAATATTAATGTTTCATAAGAGTTAAGAAAAACGTATTTCGCAAATGAAAAATTGATGATCTTCATAATAATTGAATGTATAGGTTCTTGTAGCTAGAAATCTATTTTTCACATGTATAAAAAAAAAAAAAAAGAATGTGTGAACGTAACTTTTGAACCAGTTCAAAAAGCTATAAAACAATTTATTTCAAACATAATATTGTGGTACAAGACTACACATCTTACTACCCCTTTAATTAATATTGTTACGTCTCTGTATGTTCGTTTGTTATTTTCCTGCGATACAAGTCTTTTCTCAAATAAAACTAGTTTATTCTTCCTCAATACAACTTTGCAATACACTTAATTTCCACAGTTACTTTAACTTAAACACACTCTATAATTCACAACAATTCACTCACTTTACTACCGCACTTGACTTAATTGTCGGTCTCTATCTCCTCCTGTCAGCAACTATAATTCCGATCTCTGTATCTGCTATCCTTGGTTCCCCACTCTCCCTCTCTCCTTTGTCTAGCGCACTTATATACGATAATAGCCTCCGCGTAGTCTCTTCGAGAATCTTCTAGACACT
>NW_013675117.1:3279-4319 GCF_000517525.1 Limulus polyphemus | reverse complement strand
GGTCTCTATCTCCTCCTGTCAGCAACTATAATTCCGATCTCTGTATCTGCTATCCTTGGTTCCCCACTCTCCCTCTCTCCTTTGTCTAGCGCACTTATATACGATAATAGCCTCCGCGTAGTCTCTTCGAGAATCTTCTAGACACTCATCACGTGTTACCAACGTCACGTGACTTCCGCTGTCGTAACACTATGCAAAGTTTGGAAATATCTCTACTTTTTCCAGTTCAGTTTGGATGCATAGAGTCCTTCTAGTAAACAGTTCATCTCTTTTCTCAGGTACACACGAAATTCGCCTTTGTTAACTAGCTATTAATGTTATTTTGTGGAGGGAAGACAATTGGTATTTCACTACTGGCGTTTTGAGATTGGCAGCTGTCGGGGAATTAGGTAACAGTCCGTTGCTGTTATGTCCAAACATTTAAATCCCAGTGAACTAAGCTCACGTGCACGATGAATGATCATAAGCCAAGTGGCTATTTTCGTATTAGTGTTGTTCTGTATATAAAGTCTGTATCTCCTTTGTTTATTCTATTTGTAGAGTTTCAGCTATTTTAGAGACTTTAAATTGGATTTTGCACAAAGCTTCTTTTTGATTTTTAACTTTAAGTTAGCGTTTTTTTCATTGTTACATGTTAACATTGGGGGACTGTTTTTGTTGTAATATCTTAGTTTATTTAACTGTTACTTTTCATTTAGCTTACACGGATGGCTCACTTTGGCCTCTTAAGAGTAATGTATAGAATTTGCCAAAGAACTGTAGTTAATTCTCATTATTTGCACGACTTACGATTTTCTAGTACACAGCAAACAATTTAATTTATACGTACAGTACAGTATTTGATATTGTGTGAAATTGTTAAATAATATATTCTACTGTTTTTATTGATTGTTAGAAGATTTTTATTGATTTACAACTGCCCCTCCTCCAATGTTCTGTAAGTCCGATGTGCCTGATACCTGTAACCGAGGATAAATATTGTTGCGTCATCGAGATCACGTGACAATTCTCACGCTCTCTTGTCTAGAACTATCCCGTAT
>NW_013675117.1:0-2262 GCF_000517525.1 Limulus polyphemus | reverse complement strand
TATTCTCAAGTCACGGGCTGAAAGAAATGGAAGTTACACATAAAATGTTAAATGAAAACAGTAAATAGTATACAAACAGAAATAAACAAGGAAATCGAAATGCATACATTTACTTAATACTTACTTCAGTCATTTCTCTCTCTCTCTCTCAAGCGTTAAATTTGTTGTACAATAAAAACGGGTATTATAATCCAATTCATTTCAACATTTAAAAAAATGAATTAGTAACAGTAAATATATAAACGAAGAAAATTGGATGAAATGCCTTACATCAATAAGTTTCAGTTAATTTAGATACAGTATTGAGACATTTACTAACATTTGTAGAAGCCAAAATATGTTTTAGAGTATATCAATAGTTCATTTGTTCTTTTTTTTTCTTTGAGAAAATCCATATTGGGCTATCCGCTGTGTCCACTACGATGAAGGAAACACTGGATTTTGGCACTGCAAGTTCGTAAACTTACTGCTGATCCCCCCCCCCCCCCCGAAGGACTATGAATAGATAGAAAATTTCCCCAAAACAAATAAAATGTACAGAAACCAAAATAACAAGTATCGACAAAATGCTAAATATTATAACACAAGTTTGCTGATTTACAGGAGGTAATATCTATGGCAACTGAAATGTTTATTATCAACAAAGCCTTAAATATAATTGTAGTTATAATACAAGTAATTGATTGTATTAACACGTCATATGCGGCGGATTTTGAGTTTGGCACGTTTCGACAATTGCTGAAAAGTCTTCGTAGCATAGGTTTTGTTTACCAATTATTAATGAATATGTAATGTTGTAAACTTCTAATACACCCCCCCCCTTTGCTTGCAATGTAACATATTATCTTCATAATCACACCGCAGTGTGTAGGTAACTGGTCTACTGACAGGACAATTTAATGTTGACAGTGCGGTAGTGCTATCTGATGACGTTCCTCGTGAACATGCTCTGGCAATAAACGATGATGTTTCCTCTGGCACCGCACTGACATTTTGAAAAAGGGTTCCTCACAATGACATTTAGTATAATATAGCATTTTGAACTGATATATACTACGTAAGTGAAATGTCAGCATCAACACACTTCTGAACGTTAAAATAAGTTAAAATTATATTTCATTGTCATACAGAATAGAAATTAAAAACCGTTTGCTAAACTACCCCTCTATCAAAATCGATCACTCATCACTGTATACTGTTACACATATTACATAGCTTCGGTTAACAAATTATTATGGCTCTATTAAATCAAGCATACAGATATAATTATCGCTTAAACTTAATAAAGTTACACTTGGCCTGGTATTTGAATCCTCTTCGAGATATAAGGAAAAAGGGGTTGGCAATGATAGGGCCTTTGATTTAGAGTCTGGTGAACATGTCGACAAGGGGGGGTGGGGGATCAGCATCACTGCTAAAGCGCTTAAGAGACCTCTTAATTAAAGGGTAAAATTCATAGTCAACATTTGCAGGGGATGTCAAACTTTAGCTTTATTCCCAAATTAAATATCCCATTGTTGAAGCCTGAAGGTGCACGTATTTTGATATTACTTTTTTCAAATATTAGTGTTTTTTTCTTCCACAAAAATAGATCCAATTTGCAAAATTTAATTGAGGAAAATCAAGACATTTGTACGTTTTACAAATGTTTCTTTTATTACGGCCATACATTCGCTGGTAAAGGCTTTATAAATGAAATATTTTTGAAACATACATTTGGCTTTGTTTTCCTCAATTCTGTAATTATGGAATTTCTCCAAGTTCCGACAGTTCCAAGTATTAATTATATTACATTTGCCTGTATTTATAGTTCTCAAATGTCAATTCTCATAAAACAAATGGTCAATGTACATCGAGCAAGCGGACCTAAAATTCTCCTTTGAGTTTTGACATATCACTTGATTATTATTGTAATATAACCACAAAATCAGAAGACAAAGTGTTTGCCTGCTCAGCTATGTCCAAATAGAGCATCTGGGAAAACATCTGAGTGAAAGTAAAGAAGAGTGTGTAATAATATATTGTTACGCCTCCAGTCGTTAGTTAATTTTCCGTAAATTCGTTCCGACGAAATTTTAGCGACACAAGTCCTTTCTTAAATAAAACTGGTTTATTCTTTCTGAATATAACTTTGCGATACACTTAATTTCAACAGTCGCGCTATAACTCTCAACGAAAGTCTCACGTGCTCGACTTCAACAATATTCTGTCCGCATACATTCAATTACTCATTACCTCTCCGTCGCTTCGTGGCCGGTCTTA
>NW_013675116.1:18576-24178 GCF_000517525.1 Limulus polyphemus | reverse complement strand
ACTGTCTGCTTGTTGTACCACATTCAACTTCACAGGGTGTCCACCAAGATAAAGTAAACATTTACTGTGTGACATTGTTGTGTTGTACTGTCAGCTTGTTGTACCACATTCAACTTCACAGGGTGTCCACCAAGATAAAGTAAACATTTACTGTGTGACATTGTTGTGTTGTAGTGTCAGCTTGTTGTACCACATTCAACTTCACAGAGTGTCCACCAGGATAAAGTAAACATTTACTGTGTGACATTGTTGTGTTATACTGTCAGCTTGTTGTACCACATTCCAATACATCTAGTGAAAGAACATTTTCAATGATGAGAAAATGATTGTACCAGGGAACAGGACTGATTTAGGGCATGACACAGTATGTGACCCTTTTAAACTGCAAGTTTAACTCAGATTCCTCAGCCAGTAAATACAAGCCCAGCAAGAAGGTATTGAAACATACCAAAAGTGCAACATACGATTATAACAAAGAATAATAATCAGGATATGTGTATTTTTTTTTAAATTCTTACAATAACAGTGTACAACAATATTAGCTGATGACTGTGGTTCTCTTAGTATACAAGCCCACTGTAAATGAAAACATCATTTCAATCTTATAAGTTCCCCTGAATACATAAAAGTGTACCTTTTTTCCCCAAATTTTCTGGGGGAGCATGATCCACCACCCCACCCCTCGCTGTTGACAGGTATGCATATTCTGATATAAACGTGAACGAAATTAAAAAAAAAATTACTAGTACCGCCATCTGTGAAGAAAATTTGAAGTTGTTAAAGAAAACTAATTCACAAAATTTTAAGCAACTTCTAAGAGCGATCAATTCAAATTAAAACAATTATTTTAAGAAAAAATAAACGAATTTCACCGACCTCGTCATCTTTAAGAATAACCTAATGTCTAGTACCGTTACTGCACTGTGCGTGGATGCAGACTTTCTACATTTTATTTTAAAAGAAGGCCTGTTTTCGAAAGAAATTTAGTTGTTCTTTTTTCACCTTACAACTTTCCTCACCGAGGGAGCTGTTAAACAAATTCCAAACACCAGGATATCAACAAAGATGTTTTAGTTATTTTTTTTAGAACACTTTCTGGCGGGAATAATGTGTTCAAAGTCCTCACCTTTAATTTATCATTGAAACACAAACATATTTTTGACAACAAAGTTTTTAGCAAAGACTAGTGCCCCGGTAAGTCCAACGTTAGCCTTAGGGGTTTATAACACTACAATTTGGGTGGGCACAATAAAGATAGCCCATTGTACATTTTTGCTCGTAAACTAACAAAAGATAAGACAATGGGTTTGCGTTTCTGAACGGTACGACTTTCTTTCAAAATGGTGGTATTTTTAAGCAGGTCTCTAATAATGTATCCCAACCAGAAATCTAAAACATGGATTGTTTGTTCTGTTTTTAAGCACAAATCTATACAATAGACTATCTGTGCTCGGCCCACTCTGGGCATCAAAACCCAGTTTTTAGCACTATAAACCCTCAAACTTACCACTGAACCACCAGGGAGCGCTACAATATGAAAAAAGCATGAAAGACGAAATCATTCTGGAAGTTTTCTTGTCACTTTATTTCACTAACTTTTGAGATTATATACATACAGATATAATCACGTTAAAATAAGCATAATTAAAATAATGAAACCTGTGAATCAAACTGTCCGATACATAAAATTACTAAAAACTAACGAATCACATATCGGCAAATAATAAATGCAACAAATTTTTACTTCTCTATAATTTATCTATCTTTCTTTAAATTTTCGATTTAAACATTTTCAGGATTTTTTATGTCCTATTAGACGCAGTCTTCCCTTTCGTTGTTGTTGATTTTTTTTGTGAAGCGAAGAAAATGAGCTATCTGGGCTGTGCCCATCATAGGTATTGAAACCCGGATTTTAACGTTATAAGCTTTCAGACTAACCGTTGTGCCACTGAGGAGTTATTCATAAAAACGTTCAATAAACAAGTATCTTGTGTCTCAAGTTGTATAATTCGTATGCCACAAAATAACGTTCAATAAACAAGTATCTTTTGTCTCAAGTTGTATAATTGTATGCCACATAATACTGTTCAATAAACAAGTATCTTGTGTCTCAAGCTGTATAATTGTATGCCACATAATAACGTTCAATAAACAAGTATCTTGTGTCTCAAGTTGTATAATTGTATGCCACATAATAACGTTCAATAAACAAGTATCTTGTGTCTCAAGTTGTATAATTGTATGCCACATAATAACGTTCAATAAACAAGTATCTTGTATCTCAAGTTGTATAAATGTATGCCACATAATAACGTTCAATAAACAAGTATCTTGTGTCTCAAGTTGTATAATCGTCACATAAACCATTTTGAAAAGATCGCACCTGGAAAACATTTTCTATCACCACCTCCAATGTTGGATTTTCTCATGAGAACTACGATATTTATCTATAGTTACAGTCGACTTTTATAGTTACATAAAATCTGAAAAATGTATCTTGTTTTACTGAAATCGAATAGTACGATCGTTAATATGAAATATTATATTAAAAAAAAAATCTAGTAAGCACCTAGTTAACAAACCATACTGTTACGACAGCGAAAGTCACGTGACGCTGGTAACACGGCACGAGATTCTCGAAGGATCGTGACTTTTCCTGGCAACTCTAGTCTTTTCCAAACGCCCTCTATTTTAGTATATAAGCCCGGCAAATAAATGCAGATAGATAGATATAGAGACAGATAATTCAGTCAAGCGAGCGGTAGTGACGGTAATATAAAGTGCGTGTTTTGCTATCGAGATTGAAAACGTATTGACTGTGGAAATTCTGTGTATTGCAAAGTTGTATCGAGAAATAATGAACTAGTTTTAATTAAGAAAAGACTTGTATCGCTTAAGTTTCTCGGAAGGAATTTCTACGGAAAATTAACAAACGAACAGAGACATAACAATACTTAAAATTCAACAGAGAAAAAGTGATTCGGGCGAAAATAACCTCCTACACTACATTATTATCAATATTATCTTAACGTACAAAAACTGAGAATTTTTATAGATTTTCGAAATTCCAAATAATACGTCACTATCGCTGAAACTAATTTTCTTAAAGACATCAGATGTATTTGAGGCCGATATTCTAAACACTGGTGTTTAATTCGTTATAACACACAATTCTTCGTAATCGCGACTGTCACCCTAGCTCATATAACACTACTTGCTGAACTACTGAAAAAATATATTAGTGACTACCAAGGGGGATTTAGCTGGGTTTTTGCTTATCTTACTTCTTCGCGAACCCCTTAGGGTTACGACCCACAGTTTGAGAAACGTTACATCCGGGTAGTTTTTAAGTCCACTTTACGATTTGAAATTATGCAGACATCCAAGAGCTAGACGTTAATTCGTGGTAATGTTTCTGTGACGTAAATTCACAGCTTACGCAAACCAGACGTTTAGAATTAGCGTGTAAAACTACATTTTTGTGACCAAATTTCTTTATGTATTTTAGTATAGACGTTTTCATTCGATTTTTTTTTCTTTAGTTTCATTTCTGGAACATGGCATAAAATACTGTAGGCTCCTTGACTTGAAGTTAGAAACTGTAAAATAATTTCTTACATTTGCTACAAACCATCTATACTATCAAATAACTGAAAAGGCTTTATTATAGTGGATCCCGACAGTGGCACCATTAAAAGTTTCTAAAAAATGTTCTGTGCTGTATAAAATAAATATTTTTTGAAGCGATGTCACATTCAAAGATATTCGGAATTGTTTAACTTTTATCAATATTAACATTTACTTTAACCTTCAACTTTGAAGTTCAAGGACGTTAATATAGTTACAAATGTGGAAAAGAGTTCCATATGGCACCCCCACCCAAAAATTATAGAGCCTTTTTGATGCCTTTATACAAGACATTTGTAAAATTTATCCCCAAGAAGATTGTACATCTAATTAATGAAGTAAGTGGTATAATAATGTATTCAAATTATCAGATCATACTATTAATATCATTTATTATTACATAAATATTACTTTGATGAATTTTTTTTAAATTGAGTGGGGGTGCCATATGGAACTCTTACCAAAAAATGTTGTCATGCAGTAATGCATAACGTATTTTCACGTTCTAAAGTAAACTAAAGAATGTTCAATTCTATATGTAAATGTTAAAAGACAGCAAATTAAAAGATTAACCCTAATATTTTAGAACGGGATGGAGTATTTGTTAAAATAGGTAAGTTTAATATTTGCTTGAATAAATCTTAGATAATTCCTACAACGGCTTACTTGTTGCTGTCACCGCGTCTACAGCAGGACATAGGTTATATAAATAACCAACAATCCAATACACCAGTATAGTCTCAAAGGCACTGTCTTCATAATCCTTGTGTCATAACCACGTACCTACTTAAATCCAGTAGCACTATTGGAATGAGGGTAAGTTGGGAATGGAAGGAGGGGAAGAAAAGGAAGCTGCAAGACAACTTCCAGTCTCATATTTCCTTACACTTCAGACTGTCGTGATAATAAAAATAATTGAAAAAAATTAGGGTTGTTGAATAAGAGGTGTGTAATGTCACGATCAACCTCATAACTGCTGGCTATATCCTGGTGCATTGTGGGAGATAATAATATCTGGAAAGCTAGAGTCTTTGTAAACACGCCGAATTTTTTTTTTATTTTTCTTATCAAATAACTTTTATTCCATTTTTATTTTTCAACAAAATTATATTATAGACGCAGGCGAAATTAAATATCCGTGCAACAGATAATAATGGTGGTTCTTCGAAAGACTCAAGAATATACGAATACAACACATTGTGAACAATCAACTGAAGCAGGAAATTATATCACATATATTACAACACGATCTCTAAGTAAAAAAATCCCCACCAGGGTTAATGATCAGTGTCCATATACAATATACAAAACCAAAAATTATCACAGAAAACTTTTTAAAATTGTAAGACATTTGTTCTATTTCAGACATTCTGTTGTTCTCAAAACTGTAAGCCTTTAAACAATTTGAGTTGTTTTTCTTTTAAAATAATAATGATTATATCTAGTTTCGAGTTTCTTGATAGTTTTAAGTTTAAATTACCCTTCTTTGTTTGTTGGATTTCGCTACAGGAGGACTAAATATTTTGAAGGGTTACACTAGAAGTAAAGCGGCTACTCAACAGCACCCACCGCCAACTTTTAGGCTACCCTTATCAAATTGAATAGTAAGATTTCACCATTACTTTCAGAATGCACCAACAGGTCCAGTTAGTTAGTTCATTGTATTTGTCGAGAACGGGATGCAAATACAGAAACTTAGATCCACAGCCCGGCATACTTACCATTAGGCCACACTCGATCTTAAAATTAACCTATAACATATTTACATAAGAGTGAATTATTGCTGCTAGCAGGAAATGATATTACAGGCGATTCTTGCATGTAATTTTATATACCAAATTATAGTTAGTGAATAGAGTATTATACTGTACTATACAATACTACACTATACCATGCCATACGATACTGTGCCCGGCATGGCCAGGTGGATAAGGCGCTCGACTCACAATCTGAGGGTCGCGGGTTCGAATCCGCA
>NW_013675116.1:15259-17576 GCF_000517525.1 Limulus polyphemus | reverse complement strand
CCAAAACAAACAAACATACGATACTATAGTATGCTGTTAAAGTATAAGAGTCCCCCCCCCCAGTGGCACAGCGGTCTGTCTACGGACTTACAACGCTAGAAATCGGGTTTCGATACCCGTGGTGGGCAGAGCTTTGTGCTCAACTTCAAACAAATAAAATATAAGACAGTTTTAAAAGTCATGAATGGAGAGTGTGAATATCTATCCCTGTACTCGCGTTCCATATATAATGGAATATATTTAATAATAAAATTCGTATAAAATATTTAAAACTTGTCATGGGAATAAAAACAGATACAAAAATATAGTTCTATTCGTGTTAAAGCTTCGTAAGAACAGCTAATATTTTGTATAAAATTATTAATACAAACTTACCACTATCGAACAAAACGTGTTATTTTTCCTTCAGAGTAATATTCCAAGGCAATTTAGTCATAAAAGTAGTTACAGTTAAATTATATTAAGTAAGAACGTTGTTACTAATCTGTGTTCGGAGATGTTTTTTTTAAATAAATAAAAATTATTTAATGTTCTTGTATCATCATACAAAAAGTAGGCTTACATTTCATCGACAGCAAAAAAAAAAAAAATGTTTATATATCTTTATATAAAAGTAACCATAACATAAAATTAGAAATTAACGAAAAATTATTATTATTATTATAAAACACGAGCCCGTATGGAAAGAGTTACATTAACTGCATCTCCTACATGTGAAAGCAACCCGTTCCAAAAGCCAAACCACCCTGTTAGAAAAATAAAACTGTCTTAGCTGAAAATGACTCCTACCCTGCCAAAATTTATATTCGTGTCTTCCGTTCTTACGATTCTCACCGCCCATTCCTACCTTGTTTCCTTACTTTTTGGTGCTCCCATTTCTACTTCCTAATTTTTTTATTCAAAAGTTTTTGAGTTGTTATAATTAAAAGTCATCTGCCATTTATTCGCTCAACTCACCAAATAATCCAACACGTTGATATCATCAGCAAATTTAAATAATCTACTGACCATTTCTTCATCCATGTATTTGATGTACATCAAAAAGAGCAAAGGTACTAATACTGAGCCCTGAGGTACCCCACTCGTGACATTAATCCAGTTGCCTTCAGATGTGGTGTATGCAGTTAATTGTTTTATCTTTAAAGCTCATTTTAATGGATTAGATTGACCCAAATTACACGTAAGTCTATGTATACGTCCGCACCGCAAGAAGGCGATAGCAAAAACGTAGTTCTTGTAAAAATGCTAAAATCTCTTATTGTTGATTCAATATTAATCATTAAATACTTCCACAGAAATACGCTGTATTTTACAGCGTGTAAAGTTTCAAAACACACAGAGACAACTTTTATGCAACATGCAACGTTTTCTGCGTTTATTTATTTCAGAACTTTATAGATATTCAAACATTTGAGTTCCGACAAACAGCGTGAATTAACTAAAAAGTAGCAAAATATAACTTTCTAAAATCATTACGCCAGGCTGCCACAAAATCAGATTTTCATCTAAATCTAGACGGATCAAAATATCTATTCTATAAATCTGTAAAATACTTCCTTTACAATATAACTTCGTAACAAAACAATATAGAAAATGTATAAAAACAGTGATCAGGGTTGTCAAATAGGACAAAGGTTGCCGTTCCATTGCATTACGATTTAAAATCAAGAAATGAAAAGCTGCGGAAATTGTTACTCAGTTGACTCAAAAGAAGAGATACTCTCTTTCATCCCTCTTAAGGTCATTGACCTTTACGTAGATAAGCTCGGAAGGTGGTGAACGAGAGTTGAAAAGTTCGTAAAATGTCCAATAGCTTCAGTAAGCTGGTATTATTGTCTTTAAATATATACCTTAAAAGGCTTAGGTGATAAATGTGTTGCACTTCAATAAGCTAGTCCTCACCTATAACCTGACCCACAGTAGTAATACAATTTGTTACACTTGCTTTATCCTGAGCCATTGTAGTAATACACTTTGTTACACTTGCTTTATCCTGACCCACAGTAGTAATACACTTTGTTACACTTGCTTTATCCTGACCCATTGTAGTATTACAGTTTGTTACATTTGCTTTATCTTGACCCACAGTAGTAATACACTTTGTTACACTTGCTTTATCCTGATCCATAGTAGTATTACACATTGTTACACTTACTTTATCCTGACCCATAGTAGTATTACAGATTGTTACACTTGCTTTATCCTGACCCATAGTAGTATTACAGATTGTTACACTTGCTTTATCCTGACCCATTGTAGTAATACACATTGTTACACTTGCTTTATCCTGATCCATAGTAGTAATACACTTTGTTAC
>NW_013675116.1:9891-14259 GCF_000517525.1 Limulus polyphemus | reverse complement strand
TACACTTGCTTTATCCTGACCCATTGTAGTAATACACATTGTTACACTTGCTTTATCCTGATCCATAGTAGTAATACACTTTGTTACACTTGCTTTATCCTGACCCATAGTAGTATTACAGTTTGTTACACTTGCTTTATCCTGACCCATAGTAGTAATACACATTGTTACACTTGCTTTATCCTGACCCATTGTAGTAATACACTTTGTTACACTTGCTTTATCCTGACCCATAGTAGTAATACACATTGTTACACTTGCTTTATCCTGACCCATTGTAGTATTACAGTTTGTTACACTTGCTTTATCCTGATCCATTGTAGTAATACACATTGTTACACTTGCTTTATCCAGACCCATTGTAGTAATACACATTGTTACACTTGCTTTATCCTGACCCATTGTAGTAATACACATTGTTACACTTGCTTTATCCTGACCCATAGTAGTATTAGAATTTGTTACACTTGCTTCATCCTGACCCATAGTAGTAATACACTTTGTTACACTTGCTTCATCCTGACCCATAGTAGTAATACACTTTGTTACACTTGCTTTATCCTGACCCACAGTAGTATTAGAATTTGTTACACTTGCTTCATCCTGACCCATAGTAGTATTAGAATTTGTTACACTTGCTTTATCCTGACCCATAGTAGTATTAGACTTTGTTACACTTGACATTTTCATTTATAACATCATTATTAAAGTGGCGGCCATAATCTTACTGAAATGATTAAACAATTCAAGAACTTTTTCATAAAATCTCATTTTTCAGCATTTGTAACAAAGGAACGAACGGAACCACAAAGGTGCATTTCGAAATGTTTCTCACGATGTCTCAAACAAACAGAACTTTTTTCATCATCATGTCCGTTCCTTGGAAAAGTAATAACTAGATTCTTTATGAAAGCACTACGATAACAATAACTATTATTACAGTTTCAGTTAAGAACGACTCCTTTTCCAGTTATTGTTACAGTTATTTAATAGATTGTTTTCAACACACACAAAACAAAGAATTAAATACCGAGATCACAAACAGGCATTGAAATCATGTTCGATTCCAAAAAAACCAGTTAAATGAAAAATACAGTTGTTACTGTTATATTATTATTATTCATATTACACATCTGTCTGTTAGGACAAAAACTAAACTGAAAAAAAAAAGATACTAGGTAGAATATAAACAAATATTACTAGGTACGAATATTTTTTACTTTTTTTACGCCCAAAACTTGCATTTTAATTTATTTAAAACATGTGTCATTGTAGAATGGACACCAGAAACAGTCTATATATATATATGTGTATTTAATAATAATGCATTTTGCAACACACACATGCATGAAAATGAGCCCCAAATTATTACTATTCATCACAGTTACTCTGAATGCATAAACTGTGATGAATAGTAATAATTTGGGGCTCATTTTTATGTGTGTGTTACTCTGAATGCACCAACTGTGATGAATAGTAATAATTTGGGGCTCATTTTCATGCATGTGTTACTCTGAATGCACCAACTGTGATGAATAGTAATAATTTGGGGCTCATTTTCATGCATGTGTGTGTTACTCTGAATGCACAAACTATGATGATCCGATTTAGTACAACTCCAGGAAAAGCATGGTTGTGCAGACTTAATAACTAACGTTCGTGTTTATTAAAATAATAAAGACTTAGACAGAAAAGTTTTAATTACATGTACCTTAAAATGAATTTCAATAAATACTTAAGCTATTTAATTCTAACTTTTCAACAGAAAAAATCCATTTTCAAATATTTTCAATAAACTGTAAATAAATCGTAAACTAGTAAATAGAAAACTGTTTATCTGCATATTGACACTTGTTTGTTGGATGAAGTGTTCACTTTTTACCCACCTCAGGTACCACGAGTTGATCATAGTTTGAAATACAGTGATGTAGCTAGTTGATTGTTCGGCTTAGATTGTAGGTTACAAATTAGGAATGATTCCTTTTTTATTAATCTCCATTCATCTTTCACCAAGTCTATTATTCTGGAGTGTTCACTGCTTGGTATTTTGGTATAGTCTTTACTTAGGTGGTTGTAAATTCCAGAGTTGGGCAAATAGTGTAAACTTGATCCAACAAACAAGTTTCATTATCTGCATATGCCTAACAAACTTATCAAGTGATGTGTTAGGTAAATGTTTAAACTTTAGAAATATATATATATATATATACGTATATAGGTGTATTCACATCGTGATAGACTTGCATGACAACAAATAAGACCAAGGATCTTAATGACTTTCAAAGGGGCATGATAGTAGGTGCCCATTTGTTTTATCTTATTATCGGTGGTCATTTCTATAATAGGCTTTTCAAGACGATCTGTTATCAGAGATTAACAACAGTGGCAGTAAAATAAAAAGAAAATGTCTTCTGTTAGAAAATAAACTAAACGTGACAATCAGCAAGAAAAGATTATTGGATAGTGACACTAGAATGAATCCTTCAACAATAGGGGAGGGTTTGGTTACCTCCAAATATAACAGTGAAGAACATTAGAAAAAACATCACATAGTAGTTAACAGCTAGTCTAAGAACAACTTATTAAAGAATCAATCAGGAAAGCATGGCTCAAAGGTGCTTATGGCCACTGAAAGCTAAAAGTGATGTGTTCAGATGAAGTAACATGACACTTACCTGTACTGTAAATACAACAAAAATATGGAGAAAAACCATTAGGTACTTCCCTGTTTTTTTTTCCATGACTGTAGACTGCTGTAAGTGGTGTAATGGTGTGGGGGAAGTATTTCTGTGGAAAAGTAACGTTCAGAGTGTTACCTACCATGTTTATCCACAATTTCTTCCCTGATAGGGAAACGGCTCTTCTAATAATTTAACCCTAGAATCCATTAAACTTGCATTGTTCGAAGAACATCACAATAATTTCAGTAATCTCCACTGACCAGCACAATCACTAGACTTCAATCCATTCAAGCATCTTTGGAATGAACATCAAAACACGTTCAACACCATAATTATCTGTCAACACCTGTGAACCAGTTTCTGACCATATTCATTGACAAATGAACTACAATTACACGAGATACATCTTTTGGTGTCTACGGCCATACCTGTAGCATCTTTTGCTGTCTACGGCCATACCTGTAGCATCTTTTGGTGTCTACGGCCATACCTGTAGCATCTTTTGCTGTCTACGGCCACACCTGTAGCATCTTTTGCTGTCTACGGCCATACCTGTAGCATCTTTTGGTGTCTACAGCCATACCTGTAGCATCTTTTGGTGTCTACGGCCATACCTTTAGCATCTTTTGCTGTCTACAGCCATACCTTTAGCATCTTTTGGTGTCTACGGCCACACCTGTAGCATCTTTTGGTGTCTACAGCCACACCTGTAGCATCTTTTGGTGTCTACGGCCATACCTTTAGCATCTTTTGCTGTCTACGGCCATACCTTTAGCATCTTTTGGTGTCTACGGCCATACCTGTAGCATCTTTTGCTGTCTACGGCCATACCTTTAGCAGTAACGGCCAACTCAGTTTGTTTTTTTCATAGTTGGTTATAATATTTATATTAATTATGAATAATTTTAAGTTAATTTTTATAATAACAAAGATTATAATGTTTAGTATAAGGATTTATAACTAGCATGAACCTCACTAAGCTCCCAGACCTTGTGAGATATTATTGGGATTACAGCTGAAATACTGTTAACAACTTCAGCACCCGAATGGTTATTCAATACATTGTAATCAGTATAGATTTTGGTTATATACACTTGACTTCACTAATTTATAGGTTACTTTTTGGTTCTCATGAAAAACAGTTCCTTGCTTGTGATCAGAAGTTGTTACTAATTAAAAATAAACCCCATCAATTAATCCTGTTATTTTACTTCTTTAAATATGTACATCTTTACAATTAATACTACATTCAGTGTTTGAAAGTGTTCATCTCAATGCTTCATTTTGTGTCCATTTGTTACACTTAACTATGACTGATTACATGATCACTTTTTATACTCGACTACGAGATCACTCTGCTTAAAATTTGTTTATTCTGAGCTTGTTAATCACAACTAAACAACTTCTTGAAATAAAAAAAAATGTCACCTGGTAAGACAGCAGTAAGTTTATGAACTTACAATGCTAATATCCGGGGTTCAGTTGCCCAAAGTATACACAGCAAATAGCACAATGTGGCTATGCATTAAAAAAACAAACAATAAAAAAGCCAACAACGACAACTGAACTTTATATAAAACAATACTAATAATGTAAACAAAACATTAAAAACAAAGTTAAATAACTTTTTTGTTGCACTACAAGATGAGCATGAACTTTTTTGTCCAAAAAAACATAACTTTAAATA
>NW_013675116.1:0-8992 GCF_000517525.1 Limulus polyphemus | reverse complement strand
AAGATTAGGCTCACATACAACTATTAAAAGATATAATGTATATTAAAACACACATCTTAAACTGATTTATTCCTTAAAGGATAGGTGTGTGTATATATATATATTCATAAATAATGTTTCCTTACTGCTAAGTTAAATTTGGCACTAAATAATACAATTAAAAAACAAACCTGAATCTAATTACATAAACAGAATTTTATAAAAGTACTTATATGAGACCAATAAGGAAAACATACAGTAATGGATTGATTTCTGGGAAAAACTTTGTTTTCGATCTTATCATTCTACGTGTATATACTTTCTATTCTATACTTCAAGACAATCTCAGTTACACAGATGGCACGAAATATACGATCAAAGTTGACATGACTCGGTAAAAGCAGTTTCAGGTGTATATACTTTCTATTCTATACTTCAAGACAATCTCAGTTACACAGATGGCACGAAATATACGATTAAAGTTGACATGACTCGGTAGAAGCAGTTTCAGTCTGTTCATTGCAGATGGTTGTTACCCTCCTGTACAGATCATTATTACTTATAAAGTAAAAACCTTCCTAGAAACCTGTGGGGAGAAAAATAAATCACTCAACTTTCCCAATGTACACTAACCCTTTCCATTATTTTACTGATTCTTTAAAAAAAAACTAGAACTTTCAGTTGTTAATAATGGTATAGGGTTAAGTTAGCTTGTAACAATGATGTATAAGGTTAAGTTAGCTTGTAACAATGATGTATAAGGTTAAGTTAGCTTGTAACAATGTTGTATAGGGTTAACTTAGTTTAAACAATGATGTATAGGGTTAACTTAGTTTAAACAATGGTTTATGGTTAATTTAGTTTGTAACAATGGTATAGGGTTAACTTAGTTTGTAACAACAGTATAGGGTTAACTTAGTTTTAACAATGATGTATTATGCTATTTTACTTGTTTATCAACAATAAGGTTTTTGACTTTGTTTCCAATTAATAAATAAATTGACTGCTTATTTAATTCAACAAAAATATTTGTGTATCTTAAGATTTGGGGCAAAGATTATATAAAAACATTACCAAATAACAAAGCCTTATTACTGAAGCTTCCTAATATCTATATCATTAAGATTAGAAAAAAATGATGCAAAACTGAGGGAGTGAAAGAGATATGTTATATAACATTATCATCATTATAATATCCAATTTATTACTACTTTTAAAAACTAGAGAAAAAGAGCTCACTGGCGGACTAGTAGTCTTAGCTTCTTTCATACATTCAAATCATTAACAGTTTTTCAGTTCACTCATCAGTATACAAGAATATAATATTAACTTTAATAAACTTTAAAACAACTGTACATATGTTCACCAATAAGCCTACAGGGATGATAATTGAAATCTTTCGTTTGAGCCTGCCAGCAGTTTTCTTACCAGTTGTACTACAACAGCTACATTTCTAGACGGTACCTGAAGAAGTTGTAAGAAGTTCTATATGCTGCTCCCTATACCATTATGTTTCTATATGCTGTTCCCTATACCATTATGTTTCTATATACTGCTCCCTATACCATTACGTTTCTATATACTGCTCCCTATACCATTACGTTTCTATATACTGCTCCCTACGTTTCCATTACGTTTCTATATACTGCTCCCTACGTTTCCATTACGTTTCTATATACTGCTCCCTATACCATTATGTTTCTATATGCTGCTCCCTATACCATTATGTTTCTATATGCTGCTCCCTGTATCATTAAGTTTCTATATACTGCTCCCTGTATCATTAAGTTTCTATATACTGCTCCCTATACCATTACGTTTCTATATACTGCTCTCTATACCATTACGTTTCTATATACTGCTCTCTATACCATTATGTTTCTATATGCTGCTCCCTGTATCATTAAGTTTCTATATGCTGCTCCCTATACCATTACATTTCTCTATGCTGCTCCCTATATCAAATCTTCAACCAAGCTATTTCTCTTATTAACCTTAAAGAATGTTGGGGTACATTTCCAAGCAACATTATCATTATAAACTATCTAGAAGTACAGTCACTCATTCACTCCAAGTAACATTATCATTATAAACTATCTAGAAGTACAGTCACTCTTTCACTCCAAGTAACATTATCATTATAAACTACCTAGAAGTACAGTCACTCATTCACTCCAAGTAACATTATCATTATAAACTACCTAGAAGTACAGTCACTCTTTCACTCTGAGCAACATTATAAACTACCTAGAAGTACAGTCACTCTAGAAGTACAGTCACTCTTTCACTCTGAGCAACATTATCATTATAAACTATCTAGAAGTACAGTCACTCTTTCACTCTGAGCAACATTATCGCTTGGAGTGAATGAGTGACTGTACTTCTAGGTAGTTTATAATATGATAATGTTGCTCGGAGTGAAAGAGTGACTGTACTTCTAGGTAGTTTATAATGATAATGTTGCTTGGAGTGAATGAGTGACTGTACTTCTAGGTAGTTTACAATGATAATGTTCTTGGAGTGAAAGAGTGACTGTACTTCTAGATAGTTTATAATGATAATGTTGATCGGAGTGAATGAGTGACTGTACTTCTAGATAGTTTATAATGTTGCTCAGAGTGAAAGAGTGACTGTACTTCTAGTTAGTTTATAATGATAATGTTGCTTGGAGTGAAAGAGTGACTGTACTTCTAGATAGTTTATAATGATAATGTTGATCGGAGTGAATGAGTGACTGTACTTCTAGATAGTCTATAATGTTGCTCAGAGTGAAAGAGTGACTGTACTTCTAGTTAGTTTACAATGATAATGTTGCTTGGAGTGAAAGAGTGACTGTACTTCTAGATAGTTTATAATGATAATGTTGATCGGAGTGAAAGAGTGACTGTACTTCTAGGTAGTTTATAATGATAATGTTGCTTGGAGTGAATGAGTGACTGTACTTCTAGATAGTTTATATAGTTTATAATGATAATATTGATCAGAGTGAATGAGTGACTGTACTTCTAGTTAGCTTATAATGATAATGTTGCTTGGAGTGAATGAGTGACTGTACTTCTAGATAGTTTATAATGATAATGTTGTCTAGAAGTACAGTCACTCATTCACTCTGAGCAACATTATCATTATAAACTAACTAGAAGTACAGTCACTCATTCACTCTGATCAACATCATCATTATAAACTAACTAGAAGTACAGTCACTCATTCACTCTGATCAACATTATCATTATAAGCTAACTAGAAGTACAGTCACTCATTCACTCCGATCAACATTATCATTATAAACTAACTAGAAGTACAGTCACTCATTCACTAAGAGTGTCGTGTATATATAATTTTGATGATACACACATACGAATACACCATTCAAACACCCAAGTATGGGAATAAAACATTAAAGACATAAAAAACAAACCTGTGAAACACTAGGAGGCAATATTTATCAAAAACTCCTTGTATCCTTCCGCTCCTGTGAAAATCACATCCACCCATATCCGCATGGCTTCTGGACTAGGTGCAGTAAGATAATAAGTTCGATCATACGTTTTCACACAAAATGTGGATCTTGGATACGGACTTCTACTGGAGTGAGGGTGATCTACATACACCTCTTCAATGGCCTTGAGAACAGAAAATATCTTCTGTAACATTGTTGCAGTTCCCTTTCTTAGATTTTTCTCAACATAATTATACACCTTTAATCTTGAAACGGAGTTATGGTTGGTAACATTCTGAAAGATTTAGCTGTCACCTTGATGACAATATTGCCTTAAATGAGGTACGAACAAATTGGTTTACTCAAACAAAAATTTACATTTAGCTAGTTGCAACTCTGGTGTTTACTTATCTTATAGCAGAAGGTATACACACATAAATTTCTCTCTTTCAAAGACTCAAACAGGACTAAATGGGTTAAACAAAATTAATACATTGCTAACTAAGTAATTTTCAGATGATTTAAGAAGGTTTAACTGTCCAATTCCATCTCTCTCTCTCTCTCTCTATAATCCAACCTCTTCAAATTTTCCTTTACGACAACTCATTCATAAGGTTTACATGCAACGAAATATTTCTGTTCTACAGTACAGTATTATGTTTATTCCTCTTGCAAGTGGATAGGCCTCGAAAGGGATTAATTACAAAGTTTCAGGCTGTGTTCAGAGTTTTTCACTAAACTCATATCAAGCTATTCAATAGTTTCAATATGAACTGCTTCTGTCTAGTTTCGGAGATAACATTTCTGATTCTGTACTGAGTTCATTAGAATCAGTCCATATCAAGCTATTCAATAGTTTCAATATGAACTGCTTCTGTCTAATTATGGAGACAACATATGTGACTCTGTGTAGTACTTTAACAGGAACAGTTCATATCAAACTTAATAATGATTTACCAACTTTTTATGCAACAGCTTTCAAGTATAATGTTGTTTTAAAAGTATTTATCAAGCTGAAGCCTTCCATAAAAGTATGTTTAACTTGATACGATCTTTATTGGTTTGAATTTTATTTTATAAGAACTGTATGCCGAACATTTCTTGATGAAAATTACCAAAAAACACGAAACTGCTAATTTGTTTCGAAGTTACTTTCAAAAAACAGCAACATTTAGAATAAAGAAACACACCAAAAACAGCAACATTTAGAATAAAGAAACACACCAAAAACAGCAACATTTAGAATAAAAAACACACCAAAAACAGCAACATTTAGAATAAAGAAACACACCAAAAACAGCAACATTTAGAATAAAGAAATACACCAAAAACAGCAACATTTAGAATAAAGAAACACACCTGAAAATAAACTCCACCTTTTACTTTGGTTTCACTTTTGTCATTATAATAAATCAAAGCATGCTTTTTTCGGTCAAACACAAACCATCTTCTCCTCCAAATATGCAATGCTCCCCCCAGTTTGTGCAGGTAGCCTCGACAGGCTGTAGCGGTCACTTGGATGAAAGGGCACAGCTCAATCTGATGACCGGCTGTCTCAATATGATAACGTAAGTCCAGCTGTGATCCGCGTACAGGAAGGTAGCGTGTTAGAGGACGCTGAGATTTGAGTTTTGATCTCTTCCTATATTCCACACCACACGAACCATTTAAAAGTTTGTCATTTTTACAGTAATTTGCAGATACTTGTTGTTGAGCCTACCAAGAAAAATCAAAAAAATTAACTGTTTTGTTTACCTTACTAAAATAATCCAAAGTCTGAGCTAAGAAATGGATACTATGTCTCAAACAAATTTTAAACATAATACATAACATTAAAGGACAACAAAGGACTTTTTCTCCATCTAGAATGTCCTATCCACTAACTTAAACCCTTAAAAAAAAACTCAATGTCAGCCCTTATCATTCAAATATGTATCAAGCTTTTCCTTAAACTCTCTCAATTCAACATCTGTTCCAGAGGTCAACTACAATGCTAAAAAGATAAAGCTTTCTTAGCTAAAGATGACTTCTTCCCTGCCAAAATATGTGTCCCCTAGTCTAACAAAGCATATGAAGTTCACAGTAAGAAATAAAACTCACATGTGGACCTAACAAGTACCTACTAGCCCTCTATACACAACCTAGATTGATGGAAAGACAAATGACCTAATAAAAGTTTTTTGTGAGTGTACTCTGAAGAATCTGAGTAATTTATATACCAATCTTGACAACCTTTCTGTACCAACTAACTAGTTTTATGTTTTCTTAAACTTTGTTTTTCCTGATGACTTTTTGTTACCTAATAAAAAAGTAATATACTTCACATTAAATCTACTAAACCAAACGGTTATAACAAAATAAATGTTTTAGCTATCTGGAAAGATGAATTGAAACATGAAACATGCTATTGAAATTAAAGGACAAATAGGTGAGTGTAAAACAAAACGTTTAACAAGTTCTAACCACAACCTAATATTGTTTTAAAGAGATTCCTATGTTTAAAACACCTTATTTCAAAAGTGAATAATTTTAAAAATTACGTTTATTAAGTGTAGTTTCTTATTACTATAAAATCTAAGAAGTGAATTAGTGAATATTCCACAATAAACCCCAAGAAAACCCACATTAAAAACCTAAGCTACAACAATTTTAAATGCTAAAATAGAGAAACTACAGAGTCTTCTTTACTAAGTTATTTATTTTAGTAAGTGAAAACTATAAAATATAAAATATTGTTATTTCTAATAATACAAGAGTTAACAATAATTAGATTTGTTGAAAAGATAAAAGCAACCTTATACAACGTTCACAAAAATCGATTATATATCTAAGCCTTTTTAAAGATGAAAGTTAACATAGTTGTTACAAAAGAGATCATATGAAATTTTCCATTCATTCATTCATTTAAAGAACACGGATTTGTTGTTTGTTTTAGGACAAAGCCACATTGGGCTATCTATTGTGTCTACCGTGGGGAATCTAACCCAGAATTTTTGAGACAAAGAACACAGAAAAGCTTTGTTTTCAGTGAAATGTTCTATTTTGTGGACTATTTTGATATTATTATTATTTGTATTTTACAAAAGAATACTTGTTCAGATTATTATTTACCTTACAAATGTTTTCAAAATAAATTTTCATTTTATCTTTTTTTTTGCACAAAGCTACAAACGTAGTAAGCTATCTGCACTTTGTCCACTGCACAGAGTTAAACCCTAGACGTTAGCATTGTAAGTCTGTAGATTTACTCTTGACCTACCGGGAAACAACAAGTCTTCATTAACACAAAGTTCATGAAATGATACGATAAAATGCTGTTATTGAGCTTTACACCTTTTAACTTCTAAGGTTTAAGTGGCTATACTACCAGTTGTAGGACATTCTATTATAAGTAAATAGATGAAAATACTAGTTTTAAGTAGTGTCTATTGGAATACCACACAATTAAAGAAGCAAACTACATGAATCAATCACTTGATCACATTACAACTTGCTCTTATGTTTGTTGGCTAGCTTCACTGTTAGTCCTAGCTATCATTACTTGATTTAATAAAGACAAGTGTTTGTTCGCTAGCTTCACTCTTAGTCCCAGCTATCATTACTTGTTTTAATAAAGACAAGTGTTTGTTGGCTAGCTTCACTGTTAGTCCTAGCTATCATTACTTGATTTAATAAAGACAAGTGTTTGTTCGCTAGCTTCACTCTTAGTCTCAGCTATCATTACTTGTTTTAATAAAGTCAAGTGTTTGTTGGCTAGCTTCACTGTTAGTCCCAGCTATCATTACTTGTTTTAATATAGACAAGTGTTTGTTGGCTAGTTTCACTCTTAGTCCCAGCTATCATTACTTGATTTAATAAAGACAAGTGTTTGTTGGCTAGCTTCACTCTTAGTCTCAGCTATCATTACTTGTTTTAATAAAGTGTTTGTTGGCTAGCTTCACTGTTAGTCCCAGCTATCATTACTTGTTTTAATATAGACAAGTGTTTGTTGGCTAGCTTCACTCTTAGTCCCAGCTATCATTACTTGTTTTAATAAAGACAAGTGTTTGTTGGCTAGTTTCACTCTTAGTCCCAGCTATGATTACTTGTTTTAATAAAGACAAGTGTTTGTTGGCTAGCTTCACTCTCAGTCCTAGTTTATTCTAGTTATTCCAAAATAAAAGTATAATAACAAATAAAATAGGCACAAGTCACTGTTTAGTAGAGATGATACAAATAACAGTAAAAAACACTAATTTCATTATCAATACCTACACTATAGTTGATCTCTTCATCAGCCCAGGAACTTGGTGTGCAAAAACTTGTTGGTCGGCTACGTTCGTCCCCACTGCTACTTATGCTAAGTAATATATTAAACAAATTAAAAGTACAGAAATATTAATAACTTCATCATCTTTACAAATTTCTATAAATTGTCTTTCTCTGTTTAAAAGTTGAAACACATATCAACATATTTAACGAGTTACATTTTTGAATCAAATATTGCAAGTACGTACGTGCTCATGTAAACACATTACAACAACGTACGTACGTGCTCATGTAAATTCATTACAACAACGTACGTACGTGCTTATATAAACACATTACAACAACGTACGTATGTGCTTATATAAACACATTACAACAACGTACGTATGTGCTTATATAAACACATTACAACAATGTACATACGTGCTTATATAAACACATTACAACAATGTACATACGTGCTTATATAAACACATTGCAACAATGTACATACGTGTTTATATAAACACATTGCAACAATGTACATACGTGCTTATATAAACACATTACAACAATGTATATATGTGCTCAACTACAATCCAAAGTACATTCTAATAATTCAACTTCCTTCAATAACAACATTTCTGAAGGAATGCTTATAGACAAATATTTTGATTAGTAACTAGACTGTATGAAATACTGTAGCCATAAAAAAAAAACTTCAGAAAAACAAACCCGATAAATGAGAAAATCTTGATCCATAGTTTTTAATAATGTACATTCATGTTCTAGTTCAAGTAATTTTCATGTATATTATGTACTTTTTATTAATTCTATTTATGTGAAAACTAAATCTTTCAATATACATCTTTAATATTCTTTTCTTTTACCGATTTATTTTTCAATCCTACGTCTAAAATCTTCAACGAGTAAATTCGTAAATTTTTAACAATAGTCTTTTAAAAGAAAGAGAGAGAGTTCTATATCAGTAAGGAACTAAACAATTATGGAAAGTAATGAAAATATCAAACAAATCAATATCAAAAACAGAAGTAACGAGATCATTAAACGAAAGGGATTAGATTTTGTGTGAGTTACCAGAAGACAAGGGTTAAGTAAAAATGTGGATAAAAGGAAAATAAAAAAAAAAACTAATGAAGAAATGTCAGATAAGAAAGAATTTATGACATTAGATTTAGGTTTAGATTTTGTGTGAGTTACCAGAAGACAAGGGTTAAGTAAAAATGTGGATAAAAGGAAAATAAAATAAAAAAACTAATGAAGAAATGTCAGATAAGAAAGAATTTATGACATTAGATTTAGGTTTAGATTTTGTGTGAGTTAACA